>NC_056728.1:196333057-196388057 GCF_019279795.1 Protopterus annectens | reverse complement strand
AACTAGTCTAGTCCAGATACAGATTTGCTGTATCCAGGATTGTTTGTAAGCTTCTGAGCCGCCCAAGCCTTTCTGTGTTGGGAGGGAAGCCTTCTAGCTTGTCAGTGGGAGTGGTAAGCATTAGGTAGCCTATCCAGCACAAGAGGGGTGGTTTCTGGCCCAGAAATTTTAGTTTATTGGCAGTTTGGACAGTTTTTTCATCTCTATCAACTTTCTGATTTAAAAGCCTGTGTCTGCGCTTGTTTTCCACCTTTCCTCTAACTAGTTTAGTCCAGATACAGACTTGCTGTATATCCAGGACTGTTTGTAAGCTTTTGAGTGGTGCCAAAGTCTGCTCTTCAATTTTTCCCCTGGATCTGCTAGTTCTCTACTCTCCTGCAATTTTACTAGCTTATTAGTCTAGCACTTTACCAGACTTCTTGTACCAATTATTGTAGTACACAAAAGTGCTATCAGCACTAAATGTTCTACAAGGAAACAGATTCAGTACTTATTAGTAATGCCCACCCCTCCAGGCATGTCTAAAGGTCAGTTCCCTGTGCTTTCACCTATTAACCTGGTGACTTGGGCATCCTGAGGCAATGTAGCAACTGCCTCATGTACACAGGCAACCCTCTTCTCTTACCTCCCAACACTCGGACTTGCGAAAGATGCACTTATGTATCCAAATTGGAAGCCACGCACTCTCCAGCCAAGACCAAAATAGCTGGTCAAGAGGAGATGGTCATCACTTGCACCACACCACATGGAACACACAGCCCTCCAGAACAAACACCAGCACTGCCTTCACATAAAAACATAAACCACACACCCACCTTTGCGGAGGCTCTCAATAAAAATCTACCCAAACAGCAGAGACCTCCAAGGCAGAAATGCACTCAATAACCACAGCACAACACTAATCACAAGACACACAGCACTCACTAGGTTGAATAAAGAGAAAGTAACAGTCAGCTGCCTGTCAAGTGCCAGGATCCACCACATAACACACTCACTCAGGTCCCTCAACAACAGGTACAAATATGACTCTGTCATTGTACATGCGGGTGTGAATGACCTGAGATGTACCTCCCTGGACTACATGAAAAGAAACATGGAGGAGCTCTCGGATTATGTAGCCCAGGTGGGTATGAGCCTAGCCCTGAGCAGCATCCTACCATCACCCAGAATGATACCACAGTACAAGCAGAAAATGATTGAATTCAACAAATGGCTAAGTTTCTGGAGTCATTCTAAGGGGACCCAGTATCTGTCTGCCTGGGATGACATGATTGACAGACCTGGATGCTTTGCCAGAGATAGATCTGTCACCCCCGTGCTTCTGGATACTGGCCAAGGCTCTTGCCACCCCTACAGTGTTTTTTTAGGCAGTGTCCCAAAGACCAAATTGCATTTGTTTGTAGCTGTTACAGTGATAATCTGAGGGTCATGCTGCTCAACTCTGGAAGTCTAAATCTAAAAATGCACTCACTCGAAGCACTCCTTAAAATGGAGAACACAGACATTTGTACTGTAACAAAGTCCTGGATCAAGGCAGCAGAAAGAACCCCTGCACTACCAGGCTATAACTCATTCCAAACCTTTAGGTCCCAGAACTTGGACCGAAGCTCCAAAGGTGGTGGTGTTTCCATATTCATAAAGGAGACACACCTCCAGACTGGTAGCCCAACATAACGCATTAGAGATACTTCAGGTGCAGCTAACAGGGTTCCTATCACGTGATCAAAAATTGTAAAAAGCGAACGTGTATTGAGTGAACCAGATTATTCGAAACGTCGCGCTCGTAACACAGAAAATGCCATAGGGAATACTTTCCCTTTACTTCAATGCAGTGTGATCTCGGAGTAGGAATATTTAAGTAGCGGGGGTGTGGAAGACACAGACCCCCACATGGGGGGGGGGTGCAAGTGGGCTTGCCCCCCTGGCTACAGCGTTTAGGTAAGTATAGTTTTTTATTTATTTTTTTATTATATTTTTGAAATTTCAAACATCGCTCATATGGTGTCGACCATATGGTGTTTGATGTTTGAAACTTTCGAAAATATAATACAGACCCCAGCTAACACTAGGTAAGATAGTGATTCAGGTCTTAGCCTGCTATAGGTCCCCAAATATGTCCCAAAACTCACACTCCATGTTCCTAAGCACCCTGGAGAAGATTAGGGTCCAACCTAATACTCTCGTACTAGGCAACTTCAACTACCCCTCCATTAACTGGGAAAACTACTTGTGTACCAATACACTTGCCCAACATTTCTGGGAGTTTATTAATTCCAATGCCCTGGACCAGTTCGTTCTTAGCCCCACTAGATGCAACATCCTTGACATAGTCATTACTAATATGGGCGACCATTGCTCTACACAAAAAGTCAACTCCTCCCTGGTTAGATCTGACCACAAACTAACCACCTTGAAATCCCCCTGCAAAGGTAACCACCATGAAAAACTTCTCCAAAGCTAACTTTGGGCTCCTAAAAACAGAGGTGGCCAACTTCATGGCACTCATGCAAATGGAGAATAGTTGCATGACCACTGAATCATACACCAATGCACTGTATGAACACGTACACAAATGCATGGATTTCGCTATAACCAATAGAACCAAGACGCTCTCCTCCAAAAACAAAAGGCCAATCTGGTGTTCCCCTGCCACAAACAAACTCTAGAACAGAGTGGGGGGAACTGATGCGGAAAAAGATTAAGTCCCAAGATTGGAAAAACTCCCTTATCAGCCTCAACAAAAAGTTGAGATCCCTCATCAATTCCTCTAGAGCTAGCTATGAAAACAAAATTGCAGCAGATAGTAAAGACAACCACAAGGCCTTCTATAGTTATGTAAAGAATCTCCACAGCAATACCCAGATTTGCTCTGAGCTACTGCACAATAGTACCTCCTATACAGAGCCAACAGATACTGCCAATATACTGGCCGACAGATTCATTGCAAACTTTACCCCCCCAAAGGACCAAACACAATACCAGTAGATTGCCAGGCACCCAGTATTACTGCTGCATAGGTTAAAACAGCACTGTCCAAGGCCAAGAATACAGCTATGGGACCTGACAATATCCCTGGCTGTGTTCTACATGAACTACAGATTGAACTGGCACTTCACCTGTGTGCCCTGTTCAATCACAGCCTCACCTCAGGCTTTGTCCCTACCGAATCGTGCACTGCTACAGTCATCCCTCTCCATAAAGGAGGAGCGACTACAGACCCTGGGAACTATTGCCCCATTAGTCTGACGAGTATGATATGCAAAGCTATGGAACACATCATCATGGACCTAATAAAAATGGATATAGGGAATTTCCAAACTCTGGATCCCACACAGTTTTGTTTTGTGAAGGGTAGATCATGCCTGCTCAACTTGGTCGACTTCTTTGAATCAGTCACCAGAGCTGTGGATGAAGGCATGGTGGTTCATACAGCCTACCTTGATCTGGCCAAGGCCTTTGATACCACTCCCCACTCAGGAATCATAGAAAAACTAACTAAGCTAGGCATCAACCCCTATATATCACTAGGTGGGTTGCAAACTGGCTCACAGATAGAACCCATAGTGTGAAAGTAGTTAACTCCAAGTCAGATTGCCAACTAGTCACAAGTGGAGTCCCACAGGGTTTGGTCCTGGGTCCTCTCCCATTTGGTATATCCTTCTCTGAAGTCCAGGCCAACACAAAGGGACTCTGGCTGACAAAGTTGGCAGACGATTGCAAGTTCGGAGCTATTATTAACTCCCCAAGTGATGCTAACATCCTACAGAATGGCCTCACCGAGACCAACGACTGGTGTCAGAACCATGGCTTTAAGCTCAATGCCAAAAAATGTGTCATCCCCTTTGGGGAAAACCCAGTCCCCATGAATTACCACATTGATGGTAGTCCACTGAACACAGAAGGCCTTATAAGAGATCTGGGAGCACAGGTTGACAGCAACTTCTCTTTTGATCACCACATTGCCACTGTGGTCAGAAAGTCCTTCTATGTGGCACATCTCATTACTAAGGGTTTTGCATTCAGGAAGAAAGAGGTCATTGTCTCCCTCTACTCTTCCCTCATTAGGCCAATCATTGAGTACAATGCCCCATTTGGCATGTACCTCACTAGACACCTGCAACAACTGAAGAGGCTGCAAAAGTGCCTCACAAAGGGGATCCTAGGCCTTAAACACTTGTCCTATATGGACAGACTAAAAAAACCCCAACTATTCTCTGCCTGATATCATCTACTTAGAGGCGATCTCTGCTTGACGTACAAAGCCATGTCTGACCCAGGTCTGTTAGAAATGCTACATCTAAAGAAATCCCAATCCCTTTGCACCACACACTCCACAGACCTCAACCTCATTACCACAATCATCAGAATGCACTAGAGGGACAGGTTCATAACCCAGGGACTGCCCATGCTATACAAGAGACTTCCCATACATGTCAAGCAGAGCACCTCGCTGACCCTCCAAGAGAAATCTTGAGGAGTAGATGGGAAATAGAAAATTCACCCCTGGGAACTAAGGTCGGGTGGCATGATGCCAGGGTAATCCTATGGCTAGGCTTATAAAGGCCCCTATTCTTAAAGATAGCTTTCGTCCTTCTAGACTTCTTAATGTCTGCAAAAACCCTAAAAACTATCCACAAAAATATTATTGTATAATTAGTTAGCGGTATTACACATCATTTTGAATAAAGTGGAAAAAAGAAGAAAAAGAAAATGTATGATGATGGAAACAAAATATACACTTAAATTAAAACTGATTTAACATAGTATTTAAAACCAACTGGAAGAATAAAATAAAATAAAATTAGTCATGTAAACAATGTGGGAATCTAAGTTCCAGTACACTTTTAAGTGAACAGTAATAGTTTAGTCTAGGCTTCCTAGAAGAGTTCAGCTTTAATTGCCACGAGTTCACGTTTCTCCAGTGTATTCAGGATATCTCCTTCAAGATCACCCATGTCTATGCGATCCAGTATCTGGAACTTAAAACCTGTGTGTCTTTTATGAAGAGCAAGATGTTTGGCTAGTGCATTATTTTTACATCCAGAGCGGATTTCTGCCAGATGACAAGAAATCCCTCACTTAAGTTTATTTACAGTCTTGCCCACATAAAATGCATCACATTCATTGCACTGTACCCTGTAAATTATTTTTGTAGTATTACCAGTTACCCCCTGCACTAGTCTTAATGATTTTCTTTATATGAGGGCAATAAAACTATCACCTTGCTGTATAAATATACAAAATGTACAAATAGCTTCACATCTTTTAGCGTTTGTCTCATATATTCTAGGTTTAAATTCAGCAAAACGTCTAATGTTTTTGGCCTTCATGTAAACAAAGGATGGGGCTTCACCTAAGATGTTAATCAGAAAAGGGCTTCCTGTGACAATGGCCCTGTTTTCTTCAATAACATTTTTGATACTGTGATAATCCAAAGTGTACTTCAGGATGCAGCTATTTTTGCATTTGTTATTCTCTGTGGAATTTCTTAACATTGCCCTACTGGGGATGTTGAGAGAAGGTGCTTCAGTCCTTTTCAGTTCTATAATGGGTTCCAGAATGTTTTTAACATCTGACTTTCATAGCTTCTCACTAGAGAGTCATTCTCCAAGTTGTTCAGGTTTCTCAAAAATAGTTCTATCTCTGTGGTTGGTTTTCTGAATAGATCAGTGGTGATTCTGTTATTGATGGTGTCCTTGGAAATCTGCATATCTAAGAAAGTGATTGAAGTATAGCTATGGGAAGAGGTAAATTTCAGGAAGGGGGTTGTCTGATTGAGTTAAGTGATAAAATCTCCAAGCTGCAAGGTGTCACCTTCCCACACAATAAAGATGTCATCAATATAACATAAATAGCATGTGATATGCTGCATGCAGTCTGTGTTGTTTAACACAAAGTCCTCCTCCCACTTGCCCAGGGCTATTTTAGCTATGCTGGGAGCCATGGCAGCCACCATTGCTATGCTATACCAGTTTTTTGTTTGTAGTGTTTGCCATTGAAAGTAAAGAAATTAAAGTCCAGTACAAGATTAATGAGCTTGCTTAACTTTTGCAGTTGTGGCTGTGTACCATGATTATGTTTCTTAAAAGATTCCATAGCTGCTGTTATACAGTAATTGTGAGGGAGCACTGTGTACATGGATTCCATGTTGATAGTTAATAAAATGCTGTCAGCTTCCAGTATAATGTTTATTTTCCTCAAAAAAATCCATTGAATTTATTTTATATATTTATTTTATTTAACATTTGTTAACCAGGAAAGTCCAACTGGACAGGTATCCATTTTCAGCGGTGGTCCGGGGAGAAAAGTTCCAATAGCATGTCAAAGAAATTACACAAGAATATCATACAGAGACATAGGTTCCATAGAAACAAGTTATGTATAGATGAACAATACCTTTAGTAAAGTCAGCATACAGCATTCTAGTAGTAGGGCTTATATAGAATATAAAATATACACAAGAAACATTTTTTTTATTTTGTCTTTCTAAATTATGAGTACTCTCAATATTTTGTTACAGAAATAACCAGTGATTATTAAGCTTTACAGTGAAAAGAATTAAGGGACCTTTAGTAGAATCCTTGAACATGGTACTGGTGCAAATTAACCTGGGGAGTAGCATGAACAAATCCAATTGTTTGAGAAGTGGGTTCTCAGGAGTTAATTGAATAGTGGAGGTAGTGGAGGTTATTTGGCTAGGTAGTGAGTTCCAGATTTTGGCAATAGTGCAGGCAGAGAGAGATTTGCCAGCATCATTTTTGTGTTTGATAATGCTCATTAGGTTCTGAGAACTAGACTGTAAGGTTCTGGTAGGGATGTGGGGGTTAATTATATTTTGAAGTGCAGGGTTTTTTCTGGAAGGTAGAAGAGATTATGTGCTATTGTGAGTTGATTAAACAGAAGTAGTTGAGGTAGCTTGAGCCAATTGAGTTGGTTAAGGGCAAGACAGTGGTGGGATTTGTATGAGGTTTCAGTAGCAACTTGGCTATTTTGTTATAACAAGATTCCATTATGTTCAGATCACTCTGGCAGAGATTAGTAAGGATGGGAGAGGCATAGAGAAGGATGGATAAGAGATGAGTTCTTGCAATAGTAGCTTTGGTTTGTTTAGTTATAAAGCGTTTGTTCCTATACAGAAGTCCTAGGTTTTTTTATTAACTTTCTTAAATGGTTTGTGCTATATGGATGTCAAATTTGAGGTTATTGTCTATTTCTACAACTAAGAGTTCAGTGTGTGCAGGGGGGAGAATGACATGGGCCGAAAATAATTAATTTAGTTTTTGTGGGAGTTAAGAATATGTTTGATGTTTGTGAACCATGTTTCAGCAAAAGTAAAAGTTTTGGGTGAGGATTTGCAGTTCCTTTAAGGTGGGGGTGGCACTTTTAAGGGTGGTGTCATCTGCGTATTCTACTCCTGATGCTATGAGTGAGGAGGAATTGATTTGGTTGGTGAATAGTGAGAACAACAGTGGGCCAAGGATGGATACTTGAGGGACACCTATGGATACTGGTACCAGGGGGGACAGCTGGTCCTGCCATACGACTGCTTGCTGTCGACCTGGTAAGTAGCTAGTAAACCATGATATAGTGGAGGGGCTGAGGCTTAGGGTAGATAAAGTTTGGAGAAGAATGTTATGGTCTACCATGTCAATGGCTTTAGATAAGTCTAAGAAAATGGAAGATACAAATAGTCCCTTGTTTCTATTGTGGTTAACTATATCTGTAAATGATAGCAATGTTGTGGCGATGCTGTGGGATGGTCTAAAGCCATGCTGAGTTTTGGAGATTAATTTGTTTTATAAGAGGTACCAAAAGTAGCTGGGAATGTGCAACTCTCTGTAATATCTTGGACAGAGGTGAGAGTATTGCGACTGGGCGGTAGTTGGTGAGTTTTAAGGAGTTCCCCCTTTGTGCAGTGGAGTAATGTGTGATGTTTTCCACAGGGTGGGGACTTTGAATTCTGCAAGTGACCTGTTTATGAGGATGGACACAGGATAGGCTATGGCTTCTGCTGCTATCTCAAGGAATTCGGCTGGAAGTTAAGAGTTTCTTAATGAGCTTTGAAATAAATTTAGTGGGTACAGGGTGTAGGGAAAAGTTGGTGGTATTGTTTTGAGTAGTAGGGTGGGTTTTGCTAGCACCTGGTATAGGGCTGCTAGTGGTATTGAGGGCATTGGTAAGGGTTTGGACTGTTTCGGTAAAGAACTTGTTAAATTGTGTGGCAATGTTGTCATGGTTGTTTGTTAGTACTGGGGTTGGGGTGGTGGCTTTACCTAGGTGGATTATGCCATTTATTGTAGCCCAAAATTTCTTAGGGTTGTTGGCATATTTTTCCTGCATGTTTTTGTAGTAGTTACTTTTGTCTAGTTTGATTTGTTTTTTGGCTTTGTTTCGAAGTTCTTGGTAGGTCTGCCTCAGATTACTGGTGGTGTTCCTATGATATTGACTCCAGGCCAGATCCCGCTCTTTCATTGTAGTCTTAGTATCTTTAGTTAGCCATGGAGTATAGTTAGCTTTTTGTCTTATAGCTCTGGAGGGGGCATGACAGTTTAGGATTTGCAGGAAAGTGGAGTTAAAGTACTGTACAGCATGATCTAGAGATGGTAGTTTTAAGGGTGTCCAATTACAGCTTTGTAGTGAATTGATGAAGTCCGTTGTTTTAAAGGTCTTTTTGTTAAGTATTACTCTGAGGTTGGGTTGGCTTATGTAATGGGGTCTGTTCAGAATTAGGTAGATTGGTTGATGAATACTTAGACTGTCAGGTAGACAGCCAGAGTGCCATGCTAGAGTGGGATCAGATAACAGAATCCAGTCTAAGATGGATTTGCGTTTTGAGGTTTTGTCTGTTCTGGTTGCAGTGGATATAATTTGGGTAAATCTATGGAGGTTAATGTGGATAGTTGGAGTATGGCTAGAGCAGTTCAGCCAGTCAATATTGAAGTCACCTAATAGTACAGTTTCTTGTGGCATGCAGTTTGAGATCCAGTTTAGCAGGTTTTCCATTATAGTAGTGTTATTGCCAGGTGGAATGTAGCCACCTGCAATAATGATATGCTTGTTTGAGTTTACTTTTAACTTGGCAAGGATTACTTCAACATATTTGATTTCTTGGGTGTTATAATCAATTTGTTCAAGGGTGAGATGATTTTGGAAAAATATCACTACGCCACCTCCCTTTTTCTCTACTCTATCTCTGCGTATTATGTTATAGCCAAGGGCTATAATCTCATTATTATGATGTTCTGGTTTAAGCCATGTTTCAGTTAGAACTGTTATTTCTGGTTTATATACAGCTAGAAGGGAGTGAAGGTCCTGGATTTTGTTAAGTATGCTTCTTGCATTTATGTTAATGAAGAGGAGAGAGGAGGTAGGTCTATAGTATAGGGGTTTTGGCTGATTAGAGTCTGTGTAGGGTGTTGCGGTGGGCCCTGGATTAGGGTGAATGTCACTAAAGCGAATGAGTTTGTGGAGTAGGTGAAGATACAGTTTAGTTAGTTTGTGTACTAATTTAGTATGCCTTAATGAGGAGTGAGGGTTAGTTCTGACTGGCAGTTTGTAGTGGGAGTAAGACTGATCCAGAGGAGGTGCGGTCTAGTGGTGTGATAGGGAAGTTACAAAGTTTCAGGGGAGTGGATAGAGGTTCAGGTTGCCATTGTGGGGGGGGGGGTGTACTGATATGTAATTGAGTGTGGTAAGAGGAGAGGTAGGAGAGCAGGAGAAAGGTGATTATAGTATATAGGTAGAGTAGTGCTTTTATTAAGTGTGACTGTTGTTTATAGTTAATCAGGTCTGGTGAAGAGTGTTTAAGGGTAGTAGCTTAAAGTGGGTTTGATATACTAATAATGAGTGATAGTAAGGGTGTGGTGAAGGGTGTTGGTTTGTAAGTGAGATGTGTGGTGTGCAACTCTGAGTGGGAGGGAACGGATAGAGGGTGTGGTGTATAACTATAAATGTAATTGATATGGGGGTGGGTGAGAATGGGGGTAGGGGAGCGGAGTGAGTGTAGCGAATGGAGTGGGGCAAATCCAGTAGTCCAAGACACTGGAGAGTTTGGGAGACTATCAGTGTTATGTGAAAAAGAGCCTATTACTGCAATATGTATCCTATATGGGTGGAAGGTAGGTATGGTGCGGTTAAGTAACCTTAGATAAACAAAATAGTACATCAGAGATGTGTTGGGTAATTCAGGGAGCTGGAGTGTGGACAGGATGGGTACAAGGTGTTACATATGTCTCCAACTCCATTTACCCCTGCAGGTCAAGCAGAATCTTAATTTGTGGTTATTTAAACTGATAACCCAAGCCAAATGTTGTCCACACAAAAAGTGGGTTACAAGGACTTAACAATCAAGTTTTATCTATTAAGTACAGGATGTATTCATCAACATTCTAACTAACTGTAGCATTAATAAGCTACATCCAATGCTATATAATAGACAGCCTTTGCTGTAAACATTAAGCGTTTTAAGCAGGCAGTGAATTACCACTCTAATGGCTGGCAATGCTGACAGATATACTAGTGCGGCTATTATGTATACACTTGGATGTTAAGTAAGCCAGTATCCAGAAATAATCAGGCTAATTCAATTATATATCAGACAGCATACAGCATGCGATGCTGTTTAACTAAAGGAGCTGATGTGCTCTTGCCTTTACTGTTCCTAAATTATAAGGCAAAGCACTTGGATGGTATGTAGGCCAGTAATCAGTTCAATTCACATATGTAACAGCCAGCATACAGCACGTAATGCTGTTTAACTAAAGGAGCTAGTATACGCTTGCCTGTACGGTTTCTAAAAGATAAGGTAATAATCAGGCTAGTTCAAGTATTTAACATACAGCACGCAATGCTGTTAAACCAAATAAACTGTTTCTAAAAGATAAGGCAATAATCAGGCTAATTCAAGTATTTCACATACAGCACGCAATGCTGATAAACTAAATAAAGCAGCTAGTGTATGCTTGCATTTACTGTTTCTAAAAGATAAGGTAATGCATACACAATTTACAGCCGTGACAGTTATTTAACACCTCCACAATGTACAGTTACACTCATGGTTTCCTCTTGCCTGTGGGTTAATTCACGAAGCAGAGTTAACTCTAAAAAAACATTCTACCGTTCCTTAAACATGAATTTACTTCAGCAGATACTATTACATGTACAGAAATAAAAAATAACAGTACAATTCCTTACCACTAACATGCATAGTAAGAACAGCAGCAGCATCTATGGGGAGGTTAGGACAGCTTGAAAATGGCGCCTCACCAACAGAGTTTCCTAAGTAAACTTCCTTGGAAGGAAGGATGTAAGAGGGAGGAGACAAGAGAGATGGACTTCCTTGGAAGGAAGGATGCAAGGGGAAGGGGACAGGAGGTCCAGGAGTGTGGCAGATGGAAGGGGGAGGGATTAAGACCTACAGCCAGTAGTCCAAGACACTGGAGAGTTTGGGAGACTATCAGTGGTATGTGAAAGACAGCCTATTACTGCAATATGTATCCTATATGGGTGGAAGGTAGGTATGTGGCAGTTAAGTAACCTTAGACTAAATTCAAACAAAATAGTCGGAATATCAGAGATGTGTTGTGTAATTCAGGGAGCTGGAGTGTGGGCAGGATGGGTAGGAAGAGGCAAAGGTGCACTCTAGAATATAGAGGAAAAGGAGTGCAGTATAACTAAGAAGGTAACAGATATATGGGGGGGTGATGCCTGCCACTAATCTGTGATGCAGATTTTGACCACATTAAGTCAGTCAGCTGTCCTTAACGGAGTACACTATGTAAAGTACACTAAACCAAGAAAGTTAACATACATTCACTACTTTCAGTCTATGGTTCTCTCAAACTCTTTGCTGGGTCCACAGTATTTTCTGGGTGATTCTTCTCAACTGATGTAGGTATTTAATGGAAGGGGGGATTCTTCTTAACTGATGTAAGTATTTGATGGGATGGGGGAACCCTTAAATAATGGCTACGAATGATATTCACTACTTTCAGGCTATGGTTCTCTCAGACTTCTTTGCTGGGTCCACACTATTTTCTGGGCAATTCTTCTTAACTGGTGTAGGTAAATGATGGGATGGGGGAATGCTTAAATAATGGCTACAAATGGTCACTAACACGCTAGCAATCACAGCAGCATCTATGGGGGGGCTAGGACAGTTTGACAGTGAATCTCTTATGTATGACTTATTCCTGCTAAAGGTTTCCGCAAGTAATCAAGGTAAATGGCTGTGGCTTCAGTAAGGGAACCTCCACTTGCTACCACCGGTCTATAAGGTGGGTCTTCTCTGTTCTTGTGTGGCTTTGGTATTCTAAAAAAGTAAGGTAAATGCGGGCATGGGCTCCATAAATAATTATAAAGATTTTCAGTAATAAGTTTTTCTTCCCATAATGTTGTGAGATTAGTGTTCCATATATCATATGCTCATTTTACGTCATCCATGGTAAATAACTCAAAATCTGTTATTCTCCAGCATGTTCTCTATCTTTTGGATGTAGCTAGTGATATCACTCGCAAGTATACCTCCTCCCTTGTCTGCCTTCATTACGCATCTGGATTTATAATTGTCTAGCTCGATCAATGCTTTTCTTTCTCCCTGTGTTAAGTTATAAAGTTTTTCTTATGAGGTTTTTTTTACATAGTTTCTTGATATCTAGCTCACATTTCACTTCGAAAGCAGCTACTGTTTGATGCCAAAGGACTTGCTTTTGCCTTGCAGAGTGAGGTAGCTCAGGTATTGATAGACCTTAAAATTTTTGTGAGCAAGCTCAACTTAAGGGTACAGTTTCATGGCAAAATTAATGACATTGAAAATAAGCCTATTGATGAAACTATAAAATGGCCTAGCAGCTATTGTCCACCACTACATCAAATATTAGCTGCTTACTGAAGCCCCACAAAAGGTTCTTACACTGTTTTGAAATCAGGAACATTCTAATCAAACAGAACTATTCAGCACTGGAAAATGTATTGCAAGAAATTAAGGTGTTAAATGATTCCATCACTAAAGATTTATTTGTGTAGTGGAAGAGTTCATACAATGCAGCATTTGTGAGAGTTGACAAAAACTGTAATGAAATTAGAGAGACAAAAAAAAAAAAAACAGAATATGAAAAGGGGAAAGCATACCTGCATAAGAATCACACTGTTTGAGATAACGCACATTATTGATAATCCTACTGATTATAGCGAGCCTCTAGAAAGACAGTTGAGAAACATTTTTTGGGACTCTCTCCTTTGAGTCAACTAGCTTGGATAGTCAAGAAAGGAACCTATCAAGAATCACGTCAACAGCAGGCTTCAGAGACTTCACCAATGAACAACTGTACAGCACGCTCACGGAAGAAGAAATCCAGTCAGAGAACGCAGCTGAAATACTAGACTCTTCAGATAATCATTCTGTAACAAGTTTTACTGCTTTATCAGATGGCGAAGGTGGATGAGTTTAAGTCCTTGGGATCAACAGTTCAGAGTAATGGTGAGTGTGGAAGAGAGTTGAAGAAGAGAGTACAGGCATGATGGAGTAGGTGGAGAAGAGTGTCAGGAGTGATTTGTGATAGATGAGTACTGGTAAGAGTGAAAGGGAGGTCTACAAGAGGGTAGTGAGACCAGCTATGTTATCTGGGTTAGGGACAGTGGCACTGACAAAAAGGCAGGAGTCAGAGCTTGATGTGGCAGAGATGAAGATGTTAAGATTTGCACTGGGTGTTACGAGGATGGGCAGGATTAGGAATAAGCATATTAGAGGGTCAGCCCAGGTTGGAAGGAAAGATTACGTTGGTTTGGACATGTGCTGAGGAGGTATGCAGAGTATATTGGGGAAAAAAGATGCCAAGGATGAAGCTGCCAGGTGACAGGAAAAGAGGAAGGCCTAAGATAAGGTTTATGGATGTGGTAAGAGAGGACATGCAAGTGGTTGGTGTGACAGAGCACAATCAGAGGACAGGAAGAAATGGAAACAGTTGATCCGCTGTGGCGACCCCTAACGGGAGCAGCCGAAAGAAGGTCAGATAGGGTCTTCACAATTTAAAATTACAGTCATTCTGTGAACATGAAAGCTTTGGATTTTTAAGCATGTATTTTCTTTCGTGACCACTTTTAAAACTGAAATGGCATGAACTATACTTGGATTTTACATTATATACATGCAAGTTAAATCTTGCCTTGTTTTTTCAAGATAAAAGTGGTAGTTTTTATGTTGAAAGCAAATTTAAATGCTAGACTTGTTTTCAGCGTCCCAACAATTCAGCTATTAGTAGTTTTAGATATGCATGCAAATCTTATATTAGGCAATTATGTGCATGGAAATATAACAAATGTTTTTTAACCTCAGTAAAGCAGAATTTAACATGTTGAAAGATGTATCCAGAGACAGGACGTTGAGATTAATGTAACCATAGAAAGGTGGAGGTGTTGTAATTATTCAAAATGAGGGAGATGTTGGGTGATTCAGTTTTATTCAGAGGCTTCCATTAATGAGATCAATATTAGTTATAACATTAGAATAATACTGGAAGACCTGTTATTTCAAAATATCACTACAGAGTTGTTTGATTTTTTTGAATGTAGCAAATATAAAGGTACCTTCCATTTTTGGTGTACCTAAAAAGCACAGGAATTTATGTATGTCTTTTCGTTGTCATATTGTGTCTGCTAAAAGGTTCTATTAAGCAACCATTAGCGATTTTTATTGATCGAATCTCGAAAAACATCTTTTCCACTATTTTTTTTCAATGTTTATCTAAGGTGGATTTTTCAGTTCTGATATTTGCTACTGATGATATCAGCAATTTGCATACTGTTATACCGCATGAATGTGGATTATGGTTCATGATAAAGTGCAGTCACATGACAAACTTTTCACAAATGACAACAGACTTGCTGAAACTTCTGTGGACGTTGTACTTGGGAATAATTTTATATTCTAAGAACACTTTAGACAGTGCTGCTATGGGTACTGTATTGATCCCTACATAAGCAAATTTAGTTTTGTTGTACTGGGAAGAAAATGCAATTTTGCAAGTGAATTTGCATTTAGTATATGATAATATCCAAGTTATCTTTGGTATAATACAACTAACAAGTTAAAGGATTTTTTTTTTTTTTTTATTAGAAACTACAACTTGGTTCTTACATTTTTCTTATGATTTTTCTGTAGATAGTATTCATTTTTTGGATGTTGAAATTTATAAATATCTAATGCAATGTAGAGTTAATGCTAAAATATTTACAATACAGGCTTTCTATAACATGTACTTGCATTATCAGTTATCATTCTTGTGCACAAAAGAGAAATGTTGTGAAAGGCAAAGTGATTAGATTATCCCATTTAATTTCTAACAATGAGATATTTATGGAATTAACTTTTAAAAAAAAACTTCACAAAATATCCAAGCAATTTGTTAAGTAATGTCACCCAGGAAGTTAAGAGATTGATTCAATATCAGCTCATTTTACATCACAATAAATATTTAATTTTTGGAAAACGAGAGAGTTCAGCTTTGTGGCACATTTGTTACAGTATTATAATTGTCTTTTGGCTTTTCCCGGTTAGGGGTCGCCAAAGCGGAACTCCGGTCCGCTACTGATTGGCAGTAGCGTTTTACGTGCTGGCTTGCCAGTATTATAATAAAATGCTTAATAAGAGAGCAATTTTAAAAAATAATTGTGTTAGATGTATTCCCAATAATACTGTGGCAATTTTAGGCACTAGTTCCAAAGTAATATTCACTGGGAAGTTGGCATAATGGTTATGGTGTTTACCTTACAAACAGAAGGTGCAGGGTTTGATTCTCACATAGGTAATTGGCTAGGCTTAAAATGGCCCACAGGGGTAGTTAGCCTAGTACTAACCTATGAAACATAAAATTATTTTGGGGAATACAAACAATGAACACAAGCTGGGGTAAACGAGTAAGTGTGGAAATGTGCTCACAGTATGGATACATAAATGATACTACCAATGTTACAGTATTTCCTTATGGAATAACTATATCATGCCCTGACAGATGTGACTGCAATACTACAGCACTTAATTATTTAGCATACTGTTCTGTATGTGATACATTTTACGTAAGTGAAACTGACAGACAATCAAGAAACAGAATATATGAACATATGGGAGAGTTGAAAAAAAATTCAATAATACTAGTGAAACATTTTAAAATTTCTCACTCTCAAAAAATGGTTGTTTTTATACTGGATAGAGCATACATGAACAGGAAGAAAGGAAATTGAAAATATGGATTAGAACATAAAGAAAACTTGACAACTGACACTGACTGCCAGTGTGTTTCCAGCTGTTAATGATAGAATTTCTATACCACCAGCTTTAAAATGAAAATTTAATGTATAATTTTCGTTTTATAATAAATGTTTAGGTTTACCTTTCTATCGATCACACTTGGTCGATCGGCCACTTAATCAACTCATTTAAGTGAACCAAAACTGCGAAAAATGTTAAATGTCGAAAATAGTCATTCGACATTTCCGGCTGCACCACACTTCCACACCATTGCTACCATGGTTCAAAAAGGGGTGAGGTTTTGTTGTTCGCTTATTCAGAATTCGACATTGGAGACATTCGCACTTCGGTATTTGCGGAAGTCGTTTCGCCCATATTGGGATCAAAGATGTAAAGGTAAACCAAATTTTTAACATACAGAGACATACTTATGTTTTTTAAACACACTGGTAATTATTATAGCTTTTTACATTTGTTGTAATTTTAAAAGACATCACTTGGATGTTCAAAGCTTTGTATTTAATTGGATGTGTTAATGCATGCATTTGCTGACAGAACATGTAATTTTATACTTGAGTTAACCTGGTGAATTGTGCGAACAGTTTTGATAAATTTTTCATATCTGTGGACGAAAGCACTCGTCTGAATATAAAAGCGCATGTTCTGCTGGTGGTTTCAGCATTTATTTTTGTTTTTGAGTCATTTTTGAACATTAGGCCATTCAAAAGTTTTTGATTCCTTCTTAATCTTCAAAAGTACCCTGGATATTAGTGGAAAGAATGGAAAAGCATACAAGAACATTCCTGTTCAAGGAAAAGAAAAGACATCTGTCTTTCAGGTGTTCTTGCATGGAGTCCTTAAACAGACCTTTACCAGTTCATTGTTCAGGAAGGAGGCAAAGAGGTCTAAATGAACTGCCCCACAGATGATCAAGTCTTGGAAGACTCTGGTCTTGCTCAGCTTGTCTGCCATACAATTTTGCTTTGACAGAATGCAGGCTGCCTGGAGAGTAAGACTGTGCTGTGAAGCTATATCCCAAACAAACATGGCTATTTTGCAAAGGGGGTATGATCTGATTTCCCTCTTGCTTGCAGATGATTGTGATATTGACTGCAACCACCTGAAGAGCTCCCATGGACCAAAGATGGTTCAGAGAGTACAGTGCCTTAATCAGGGCAAACATCTCCTTGATATTTATGTGCTTGCATCCATCCTTGGTGTCCCACACCCCCTGCATTTTTATCCATCCTGAAACTGCTCCCCAAGCAAACTTCAAATTGTCTGTGGTGGCTGACTGCTTTGGAACATGGAGGGAGATGGAAAGACCAGGATTTAAAAAGATACCCATTGTCTTCACCAAAAGATTTCTCTTCTGACAAACCCCAGCACTGGGATTTCAGAGAGTAAAGGAGTGCTGATGCTAGGATCAAATAGATTTCAGATACCACTGTATCTTTATGTGGAGTCTTGCCAGGAGTATCATGAGAATCATAGATGCCAAGAGACCCAAAATCCTGAGGTATTCCCTCACAGTGACTAAAGTCCGATTGGAAAACCTTAGAAATAGATCTAAATAAAGATCTGTTTTTTTTTCCTGTTGTAGGGGTTGGGGCTGTTCAAAGTGAACCGAAGTGACTAGATCACATCCCAAAAGCACAATCTTGTGTGAATGTCAAAAAAGACTTTTGAATCTTCTCTTGGAATCTCAGCTTGTGTAAGTGATCCCTCACCCAAGGGAGAGACAGACTCTTGACACTTTGACAAAGACTCTGTAAAGACAAGCAAGTAGTCTAAATGTGGTAAAAAGTGGACAGTCTGTAGTCTGCAATGAGCTACAGCAGGAGCTAGACACTTTGTGAACACTCCTGGTGCCATGGATAGCCCAAAATGTATGGGAGAAAACTGAATGTGATCCAGACACACAAAACCTTCTGCAGTCCAGATGAATAGAGATTTCATAAGCATCTTTCAAGTTTAATGTTACCAGGAAACTTGAAAAAGGAAGAGGCAACAGGTTGTCAAGTGACAATTTTGAATTTGGGCACCATCACAAACAGGTTTAGGAAAGAAAGTTCCAGAACTGGTCTACAGGAATTTTCTTTTTCTGGCGCTAGGAACATCCTTAAATAAAAATCCTTCCCCGCCTGGCAAGGAGGAACTAGCTCCATCACTCCTTATGACAGCATGGGATGGAAACAAAAGTCTGATTTGGAGAAAGAGAAATGACCCCCTGAGAAGAAGGAATTTCCTTCCTTCCAGCTGTAACCCAGATGAATGATTTTCAGAACTCATTCTCCTGAAACAATCTGTTGTCAAAGAGAAAATGCAGATTCAGACTTTCAGTAAGGAAAAAAGGGGCCAGGATGGGAGAGGGCCACAAGGCTCGAACAGTCAGACTTGTTGGACTGTCCTTAGTTTTGGAATAGTTTTTCGGTTTTGCCTTTCTATTACAGTCAAACTACATTCGTAGCTACCAGATCAGAGGTTGCTTGCTTCCCATTTTCTACCTACTAACACAAGTGTTTGCTTGATTTCCCCTAAATCGTCAGACTTCCATAAACCCGCCTCTTCTTTCTGCTAGGCCATACTGTAGCCGATCCCAGCACCAGCCATCCCTTTCCAGGCTCCACACTAACACCACTTTTAAGATTCAACTCTCTGGGCCAACAATTGTCAGAGAGACAATTTCTTCCTTTCCTCAAACCCATAAATTCCACAATACTAACTTGTTTTTTCTAAGCCACACAAAGCTCCTAGCATTCCTCAGTCTTTTTACTTGTATTCTTAATTTATTTTGCCTTTTCTCTTTTGGCTATTCTAAACATCTCTCCTAGGATTTTAGTTACCAGGCACATTCCATCAGGATGTTTTATCCCATCTTAGGTGCCTGACCATACCTTCCGCTTTTAATAGGTTCATAAGTTCATAGGCTGGTACTAGGCTATCAGCCCTAGGGCCTATACAAGCCTAGCCATAACAATTCCCTGGCTATTTCTTCCCACATTATTTACTTTCCTGGACCCCTGTCTAGCAGGGCGACTGACGTGATCCCTGGGGTGAATTTCCTTTCTCCCATCCAATTGTCAAGGTTCCTCTTGAGGAGGTCCAAAGAGGCACTCTGCTTTACATGTATGGGCAATCTATTCCAGAGTCTGGGGAGTCTCTGGGTCAGGAACCTATCCCTCCAGCATGTTTTGTTTATTGTGATGACAAGGTTTAGATCCCTGGAGCGTGTAGCTCTGAGGGATTGGGATTTCTTTAAGTGTAGCATGTCCAACAGCTCTGGGTTTGACATGGCCTTGTATGTTAAGCAGAGATAGCCTCTGAGTAGATGATATGCAACAGAGTATAGCTGGAGTTTTTTAAGGCGGTCAGCGTAGGGCATCTGCTTTAGGCCTGTGATTCTTTTAGTGAGGTATTTCTGAGGCCTTTCCAGTTGTTGCAGATGTCTTGAGAGGTACATACCAAATGGGGCGTTGTATTCTATAATGGGTCAAATGAGGGATGAGTACAGTGGGACAATGACCTCCTTTTTTCTGGATGAAAAGCCCTTCATGATGAGGTGTGCCACATAGAAGGATTTCCTGACTGTTGTGGCGATGTAGTTATCGAAGGTGAGACCACTGTCCACATGTGTCCCTAAGTCTCTTATCACACTTTCTGTGTTTAGTGTACTGCCACCTATATGGTAATTCATGGATACATGTTTTTTCCCAAAGGGGATAACAATACATTTCTTGGCATTGAGCTTGAGCCCATGGCTCTGGCACCAAGCATCTGTTTCTGTAAGGCCCTTTTGTAGAGTATCCACATCATTTGGGGATTCAATAATGGCTCCCAGTTTGCAGTCATCTGCAAACTTTGTTAGCCAGAGTCCCTTAGTGTTGACCTGTACTTCAGAGAAGTAGATGCCAAACAAGAGCGCCCCAGGACTGAACCCTGAGGTACTCCACTTGTCACTTGTCTGGAGCTGGATTTGGAGTCGGCTACTTTTACAGTGTGGGTTCTATCAGTAAGCCATTTAGCAACCCATTGGGTGACATAGGGATTAATGCCAAACTTAGTAAGTTTATCTATGATTCCAGAGTGGGGGATGGTGTCAAAGGCCTTGGCAAGGTCTAGATAGGCTGTGTGGACCACCTTACCCTTGTCCATGGCTCTGGAGACTGATTCAAAGAAGTCAATCAGGTTCAGGAGACAAGATCGGCCCTTCACAAACCCAAACTGGGTGGGGTCCAGTGTTTGAAGGTTGCCAATGTCTTTGCTTATAAGTCCATGATAATACGCTCCATGGCCTTGCAGATAAGGCTTGTCAGACTGATGGGACTGTAGTTTCTGGGATCCAAGGTGGATCCCCCCTTGTGGATTGGGATAACTGTACCTCTGCGCCACTCAGTGGGCATGAAACCTGAGGTGAGGCTATGATTAAACATGACACTTAGGTGAGGTGCCAGGTCATATTGTAGTTCATGTAGTACACAGCCCGGGATGTCATCTGGTCCCATGGATGCTGTATTCTTGGCTTTAGAGAGTGCATTTTGTACCTGTGTGGCCGTTATTACTGGAATTTGGCAATCTTCCGGTATTGAGATGGGCCATTTAGGGGGTGAGAGGGGGGTGAAGTTGGCACTGAATTGATCTGCCAGGATATTGGCAATATCCTTCGGATCAGTATATTTAATGCCATTCTGTTTTAGCTCAGAGCAGATCTGAGCATTGCCATTTAGATTCTTGACATAGTTATAGAATGCTTTGTGGTTGTCTTTGGAATCTTTGGCAATTTTATTTTCGTAACTAGCTTTGGAAGATTTTATGAGGCATCTCAGTTTCTTACTGAGGCTAGTAAGGGAGTTTTTTGCATCCTGGGATTTTCCTCTTTTCTGCAAAAGTTCCTTCCTTTTGTTGTAAAGTTTGTTTATGGCAGGGGACCACCAGATTGGCTTCCTTTTTGGATGAGAGCATTTTGGTTCTATTTGGGATGGCACGATTCATGCATGAGTGGATGTGCTCACACAGTGCCTTAGTGTAGGATTCAGCAGTTGAACTTTCAGTTCCCATCTGCATGGGTGTCATGAAGTTTGTCACTTCTGACTTGAGTAGCATGAAGTTGGCTTTGGAAAAGTTTTTATGGTGGTTTCTTTACTGGGGGTGGGGTGGGATGTGGATGTTAAGGGTGATTAGCTTATGGTCAGACCTGACTAACGAGGGGTGACCATAGGTATGGAGCATTGATTTCCCATGTTGGTAATGACCAGGTCTAGGATATTGGAGCCCCTGGTGGGACTATGGATTAGTTGATTCAGGGCATTGGAATTTATGAATTCCAAGAACCGCTATGCAAAGGTGTTGGGACACGAGTAGTTTTCCCAGTTAATGGCAGGGTAGTTAAAATCACCCAGTATTAGGGTGTTTGGTTCTATCTTAATATTTTCCAGTATGTTCAGAAAGGTGTAGTGAGAATCTTGGGGTATGGTGGGGGATCTGTAGCAAGCTACAATTTGGATTGTAGTCTTACCTAGTGTTAGTTGCACTTGGAGAATTTCAGACACATTGTGTTGGCCAACTAGCCTGGTGGTGTGAATATCCTTGGTGAATATTGACACTCCTCCACCTTTAGTGTTTCGGTCCTGGTTTGGTGGCCAAAAGTGTGGTAAGAGTTGAAGCCTGGTATTGCAGGGGTGCTCTCTGGAGCCTTGAACCAGGTCTCAGTTACTGCACAGATATCAATGTTCTCCATTTTTAGGAGTGCCTCGAGAGAGTGCATTTTGAGGTTTAGACTTCTAGCATTGAGTAGCATTACCTTCAGATTTTGCATGCTTGTACCTGTTACGGTGGTGGTTTTGTCCTTTGAAGTTTGCCTAAAAAAGGCACTATAGGGGTGGCAAGAGCCTTAGCCAGTAACCTGAATCCCAGGGGCGACAGGTGCAGACCATCTCTGGCAAAGCATCGTGGTCTGTCAATCATGTCATCCCAGGCAGAGAGATACTGGATCCCCTTTGAATGACACCATAAGCTTAGCCAATTGTTGAAGTCAATCATTTTATCCTTATATTGTGGTATAATTCTGGGCGAAGGCAGGATGCTACTCAGGGCTAGGGTCATACCTGCCTGGGCCACATGATCCAAGAGCTCTTCCATGTCTCTTTTCATGTAGTCCAGGGAGTGCGCCTCAAGTCATTCACTCCAACATGGACAATGACAGAGTCATATTTGTACTTGTTGTGAAGTGACTTGAGTGCATGCATTATGTGGTGGATCCTGGCACCCGACAGGCAGCTGACTGTAATTTTCTCCTTATTCAACCTGGTGAGAGGGACATCAGTGTGCCGGACTATAGTCTCACCTATGACTAAAGTGTTAGGTACATTGTCTTGCCTTAGGAGCTGTTGCTGGGTGGCACACTGGTGTTGTGAACTATGTGACACATTGGTTGTGATTGGTGTTTGTTTGCATTTCAGCTTCAGAGGTCTTTGTTGCTTGGGCAGGTTACAGTTAAGGGCCTCTGCATATGTGGATTTAGTGTTGCTATATGTGGGTGTTGGTGGTGCGGGTTTAGAAGGGCTATGTGTTGCTTGAGGTGTAGTGTGGGTGTTAACCTTCTCCTCTTGACTGTTTAGCACAATCTTGGGTGGAGAGAGCTTTGCTTCCATTTTGGCTATGTAAGTGCATCTCTCACAGGTTGTAGTGTTGGGTGGTAGGAGAAGGTTGTCTGTGTACATGGGGCAATTGCTGCATTGCCCCAGTATGCCCAGATTCACCAGGTGGACAGGAGAAATCACCAGAAGCTGACCCTTGGACATGCCTGGTTTGGGGCTTTTTTTTTTTCTTTGTAAAGTATAGGAGCTGTTTCCTTAGCAAGGTACTTTGCAATTATAGGCTGTTTAGTGCATACTATTAATTTCTCCTTGTTAACAAGGAGAGTTCAGTGTTTGTATGAGTTTAAGGCTTCCTAGTGCTTTCCAGCAGGTATTAGAGAAAGTGCTAGTCACAGGGATGCTTAAAGGTAAGATTGAAAAGAATGCACTCTGCAGTGTGCACTAGAGAAGTTAGATGTGAAAGTAGGTAACTTGAGTTTTACCTGTTTAAAAAGTTAAGGTTTAATGGAGAGTTACTATTTTTAAAACAGCAAGATGGATTGAAAGGGGTGGTCACTTTTGTATTTTGGTACTATGAAATACTGTAGGATGGCCAATAAATTTAAATAATTGAAGGTGGGATTTCAAAATGATGATTTTGTGATTACTCACATAAGCCAGTGAAAGTAGAGAGAAATGAGATATATGGTCAGATTAACATAAGAGGCGGGCAACTAGAAAGACAGTGGTATTTCTGCCTGACTCAGAACAGAGAGAGCTGTGGTCTCTTTCAACGTTTTAATATGCTGTTAAAACAGAATGCAAGCAAAACACAAGGTAAAGAAAACAAACTACAGTATTCAAAATATAGAAAGGCAATACAGTAATACAAAAAATAAAAGCAAACTAACCTTTCCTTCACAGCAAAGTGTAGCAGAGTCTGGATGAGCCTTTCTGGTAAAGCTCTGAAATGTTTTAGTTTACTCCTTAAATAAAAATTTTAGTTCCTAGCTCCACCCCCTCTGTTAACAAGTGATTAACCTTAAGTGACCTCTTCTGTCTTATGAATGAGTCCTTAATTAATCAGTTCTTATTTCTGCCTGACTCAGAACAGAGAGAGCTGTGGTCTCTTTTGAAGTTTTAATATGCTGTTAAAACAGAATGCAAGCAAAAATAGAAGTTATGTTCTTACCATAACGTTCCATGTTAGTTGTCTTCTTCTCGCCTTCTTTCTTGCTGGATGGGTTCGGAGCCGACCTCGGCTCCGACTCGGCCACTCAAAGCTCGAGAGTTGGTTCCATCGGCTCGAGGCTCCCCTTATATCCCACAATACTAGGCGGTATTACCTCGGATATCGTTTGTAAGCTAGGCCCAGCCAATAATAAATCCAGAACTACTGGAAATGGGAAAAACCCACCTCTATAAAAAGAAAAGAAGAAGGTGACCTGAAACCTGATGAAGGAATATATGCATAGTATAGCATATACATATATACAATAGAGGTGGTAGAAAGAGAGGTCACAATCAAACTCCTCTAGGTCTGTCCAGGCTAGGGGGAAGGAGGGTGGGACGCAAGAAAGAAGGCGAGAAGAAGACAACTAACATGGAACGTTATGGTAAGAACATAACTTCTATATGTTAAGTTGTCCATCTCGCCTTCATTCTTGCTGGATGGGACTGCGTCCCTAGCACCTTGTCCCGGGTGGCCTATCGGAACAGACTCTTGAGTACAGTGGAACCAAAGTTAGCTCTATGTCTAGAAGCTAAATCCAACTTAGAATGAGAAATGAAAGTGTGAGGAGTAGCCCATGTAGCTGCTGCACAAATGGTATCAATAGGCAGCCTGTCTTGGAAAGCTATAGAAGTAGCCAAAGCTCTAGTCGAATGAGCCTTAGGTCTGTTAGGCAACTTTTGGTGTCTAATCTCATATACAAAGGAAATCAAGCATGTTAGCCATCTGGAGAGTGATACCTTCGAAACTGGAAGGCCCTTTTTGCCTTCTGCATAAGAGACAAACAATTGGTCAGTTTTCCTGATCTGTTTGGTCCTATCCAAATAATACCTTAATTGTCAATGAACATCTAGCCAATGCAATTTTTGTTCAGACCTGTTAGAATAGTTAGGAAAAAACACAGGAAGGTCAATGTTTTGATTTAGATTTGCCGCAGAGGCTACTTTAGGTAAAAAACATGGATTGGTCCGTAAAGATACCCTATCCTTATGAAACAACAGATACGGTGGTCGACTGCTGAGTGCATGAAGCTCTGAGACCCTTCTAGCCGAAGTAATGGCTATTAGAAAGAGCGTCTTCCAGGATAGCAATTTCATTGAACAGGAAGCTGCAGGTTCAAAAGGGGGAAGAATCAAAGATGCGAGAACTAAACTAAGGTCCCAAGATGGAGGAGGATTTCTTATAGGAGGCTTAAGAAGAAAAACTCCCTTCAAGAAAGCTTTGCAAAGCTTGTGAGACATGATGGCAGAATCTGAGATGCCCACATGAAAGTTAGATATAGCTGCCAATTGAACCTTAAGAGTAGATGGAGACGAACCTGCATGGAAAAGTTCGGCTAGGAAATCAAGGACTATTTGAATGGGAGCAGTGAAAGGATCTATGTCCCTTCCTTGAGCCCAATAGGCGAAACGTTTCCACTTACTAAGATAAATCTTCCGAGTGGAAGATTTATGGGAAGCTATCAAAATATCTCGAACAGAGTGAGATATTTGAGGAAGCCTGGCTAAGGTTGGAATTGGAGGAACCAAGCAGTGAGGTTCAGAGAGGGGAGGGAGCGATGTAACTGACCTGACTGATGGATCAAGAGATCTGGAACTAGGTCCAGATGCCAGGGTTGCTCCAACAGAAATTGATGTAGAAAGGGGAACCAAACCTGTCGAGGCCAATAAGGAGCAATGAGGATCAATGAGGCCTTCTGAGCGATAGCTTTCTGTATCCCTTGAGAGATTAGTGGGAAAGAAGGGAATGCATACAGAAGTCCCTGGGGCCAAACTTGGACTAGAGCGTCTCTGCTGGGCTGGCCTGGTAAAGGAAAGAGGGTGAAATAATCTTTGCACTTGCTGTTTTGGGGAGTAGCAAAAAGGTCGCAGCAAGGCTGACCCCACTTGAGAAAAATTTTCTCCAAGATAGAATTTTTCAGAGACCACTCGTGAGGCATGAGAATAGCTCTGCTCAATTTGTCCGCGATAAGATTGGACTTTCCGGGGATGTGCGTTGCTATCAGAAACCGCTGAGAAGAAATCGCCCATTGCCACAGTCTGAGTGCTTCTCGACATAGGGGGTAGGACCTGGTTCCGCCTTGTTTGTTGATATACCACACTACAGACATGTTGTCCGTCTGAATTGCTATCGTTCCCAAGGGAAGAGAGTCTTGAAGGGCTTGCAACGCTAAAAGCACTGCTCTCATCTCTAGAACATTTATATGCAAGTGGCGTTCGTCTGGTTGCCATATGCCCTGGACTGTTCTGCCCTGATAATGCCCCCCCACCCGATCAGGGAGGCATCCGTTGTCAGAGTAGCAACCGGAGGGGGAGGGACAAAGGGTCTTCCTAGGAAGAGCTGGGGGGAAGAAATCCACCAAAGAAGATGATTCTTGCATGCTTGCGTTATCACAATGGTGTGGGACATCGAAAGTTGCTGGTACGACCATTGTGTGAAGAGCATCCATTGAAGGATTCTCATTTGAAATCTGGCTAATAGAAGTAGAAGGATAGCAGCCGCCATAATCCCCAGTACTTTTAGAACTAATCTGACTTTGACTCTGTTGCTGTG
This sequence comes from Protopterus annectens, assembly GCF_019279795.1. Taxonomy (NCBI): domain Eukaryota; kingdom Metazoa; phylum Chordata; order Ceratodontiformes; family Protopteridae; genus Protopterus; species Protopterus annectens. The sequence continues at coordinate 196,361,455 of NC_056728.1, read as the reverse complement.
GAAAAGAAGGGAGACCAGTTTGTGTATGTCTGCTATCCTTTGGTCTGTGAGTCTCACAGACATGTTGACTGTGTCTAGATTTGTGCCTATGAAGGTAATAGCACGACAAGGCGACAAAACAGACTTTTCGCAATTTATTGAGATACCTAACTTTTGAAAAATGCGAAAGGTGTAGTCTCTGGCAAGTAGAAGAAGATGCTTGGTAGGAGCTGTGAGGAGCCAGTCGTCTAAGTATGGAAACACCTGGAATCCTTGACGTCTCAGGTGAGAAGCTACTACTGCCATGCATTTGGTAAACACCCGGGGGGCAGTGGTGAGTCCAAAGGGCAGGGCTCTGAATTGAAAGTGACTGGTTCCCAGCCTGAAGCGGAGGAATCTCCTGGAGCATCTGTTCATTTTATATGATAGTACGCATCCTGGAGGTCTATAGAGCACATCCAGTTTTCCTTTCCCAATAGGGGTAGGATGGATTGTAACGTGACCATCCAAAATCTTGTTTTCTTGACAGACTTGTTCAAGATACGGAGATCCAAAATGGGTCTCCAGTCCCCTGTTTTCTTTGGAACCAAAAAGAACTTGGAGTAGATTCCGGATCCTTGCTGGTCTGCTGGCACTGGCTGAATGGCTCTTTTTGCAAGCAACTTTGATATTTCTAACGCTGCTTGATCCCTTTGAGCAGTGGAACATCTGGAAGGGATTTTTTTGATTGATTTGGAATGCGAAAGAACGGAATGGAATAGCCTTCGGAAATGATGGACTGTACCCACTTGTCTTGAGTTAGGGATCGCCAGGCTTCTAGGTACAGTGACAATCTTCCCCCGACTGCCTCCGAAGGTGGACAGTCGGGCAACACCTCAGGGATGCTGGAAGGGCTTATCGGAAAAGGTTTCTCGATTGCCCTGGTTCTGCGGACCCCCCCTGCCTCTAGGGCGACGCCTACCATTATTGTTCCCCCCTCTGCCTCTAGAGGGGAACCGACTCTGTGCGTCAGGCAAAGTCCCTTGAGATTGTTTGCGGAACCACATTTTTCCACTTTTCTGGCCTTTGGGGTAAGGCCTAGAAGGAGTAGAAAAACGGACTCCGACGGCAGAAAGAGTTTTGCAATCTGTCTCGCACCTTGTCAAGGTTTCTTTCACCTGAGGACCAAAGAGGGACGATCCATCAAATGGGGAATTAGTGAAAGACGTTTTAAAGGGGTCCGCAAAATTGCATAGCCGCATCCAGGCATGCCGGCGTAAGGCCACACCTGTCCCTGAGGCTCTGCTCGCTTCATCAGCCGCATATGAAAGAAGGCGCATGGAGGAGTTAGCTATAGAATTTAGGGTAGCCAGCTGAGCGTTCATCTTGTCCTGAAAACCCGCAGCTGTAGGATCCTTTAACATCTCACTTGCTTCCTTGATCAAGTCTCTTTGAAGACGAGTGAAATGACAGAGGTAGTTCAGCAAACGCATAGCAAAGGTCGCTGACGAGAACATCCGCTTCCCGTACCTGTCCATAGACCTAGATTCCTTGTTAGGAGGATGGACAGGCACCGAAGGATCAGCTAGCTCCTTCTTAGTGGCGGCAGCTACCACCATAGCATCCACAGAAACTCCCTTAGTCAGAAATTGCTTATCTGCTGGTGCTGTGATAAACTTTGAAGGTCTCCTGGGGGTGGGGTCCACAGAGTCAGGAGCCGTCCAAGCCTTTTTAGCTACCACCGGGAGGAGGGGGACAAGGGGGGGGGGGACACCCAGGAGGTGGAAGGGCGAGAGCCAAATGCCTCAAGATACACAGATTCATCCTCCGAAGGGTTAAGGGCTGGCCAATTTCCCCCGTTTCAGGATCTCTAGAATGTCTGCAAAGGAGACATCTTCAGAAGGGGAACGGGGGGAACCCTCAGAATCCTCTAAATCCGTGTCAGAGGTGACAGACTCGGGTGAGTCTATGTGCTTCCTCTTGCACTTTCTCTTCCTAGGGGGCTCCCCTGCCAATTCAGGAGAGGCCTCGGAAGAGGATGAGATCCCCACAGGGGATTCTTGAGGAGCTGTCTCTCTGCGGTCTGGGATGAGGGAGTGAGTAGACATAACCTGAGGCACCGAAGAGGGAGGGACGGAGCAGACTGCGGAGTTGAACTGGGTTCCAACACACTCCGCATGACCTCGAAGGCACCCCTGTCAGGCAGAGCCAGAGGTCCCCGCTCTGAAAAGCTGAAAACCTCCCTCGACACCGACAGCGATGGCTCCGAGGCCGATGTCGGAGCCGAACTCACCAGCGCCGAAGCGCCGACAGGGAGAGCGGGGTCGGACAAGGGTCCGATGCCACTCACCCCCTCGGAGCAGACAAGGGAAGTCCGGCGCCGAGATTCTTCCAAGGAAGAAATCAGAGCCGACGACGGCGCCGAAGACAATTGTATCGGCTCCGACGCTACCACAGTCTTGGGTCCGAAACGCCCCGGCTCCGAGCTCAAAGGAGTCGGAGGAGGAACATTTTGAGAGATAGGATGAAGCATCGACTGATGAGTCGGGCTCTGGAGCATTTGGGCCAGTGCCTCGGACTTAAGAAGTCGACTCACTACCCTCTGAAGGTCATGGTCAGAAAGTCTCGATGACCTAGAGGAGTGAGATCTATGGCTCCGTTCAGACAGCAAGGGAGATGCTGGAGCCGAATGAACGGAGCCAAGGGATGGTGACCTGGACTTCTTCCTAGACGTCTGTTCCGATAGTCTGATCGGAGCCGACTCACATATTTCCAATACCTCGGCTCCAGCCGGAGCCGAGGGAATCACAGAAGTAGAAGTTCGAGTCTCATCGGCTCCAGCCGGAGCCGATGTTGAAGTAGACTTCGATGTCTTAGGTGTCGACTCAGTAGCTGGAGTCGAAGACCTAGAAGCCTTAGAAGGTTTGCCCGAAGAAACAGTCGGGGGACCCTCAGGCTTGAGTAAGCCCCGTAAAATGAGCTTATTCTTTCTTTCCTGCAGGACTCTAGGGCTGAAGCCATGGCATACAGCACAAGAGTCCTGCAGGTGTAAAGGTCCCAAGCAGTACACACAAGAAGTGTGACCGTCTGTCAGAGACATTTTCTGACAGCACGAGTCACACTTCTTGAAGCCTGAGACCTTCGAATCCTTGGACATTTCAATAACAAGTGCAATCACACCCAAACAGAAACACACTGATTACACTCTGAAGAAAAATAAAACTAATTTAAAACTAGTAAGTTAAAATAGTCTATAAAGTCCCTACTAAAAAACACACACACTCAAGGAGGGATGAGAGGGCCCGAAGGCCTAAGGAAAGAACCGAAGTTCTTGTTTGGCAGGAGAGAGAAAAAACAAGGGAAAAAGGAATAAAATCTTTTAAAATTAAGGGGATACTGGTCAAAAACTAATTTAAAAGGGAATTCCTAAGGTTTTTAAACTGTTCTGAACACTAACCTGAAGCCGGTTGAAGCAACACACCTCGATAGCTGTAGCGGCAAACGAGATCTGAGGTAATACCGCCTAGCATTGTGGGATATAAGGGGAGCCTCGAGCCAGTGGAACCAACTCTCAAGCTTTTAGAGTGGCCGAGTCGGAGCCGAGGTCGGCTCCGAACCCATCCAGCAAGAATGAAGGCGAGATGGACAACTTAACATCACAAGGTAAAGAAAACAAACTACAGTATTCAAAATATAGAAAGGCAATACAGTAATACAAAAAATAAAAGCAAACTAACCTATCCTTCACAGCAAAGTGTAGCAGAGTCTGGATGAGCCTTTCTGGTAAAGCTCTGAAATGTTTTAGTTTACTCCTTAAATAGAAATTTTAGTTCCTAGCTCCACCCCCTCTGTTAACAAGTGATTAACCTTAAGTGACCTCTTCTGTCTTATGAATGAGTCCTTAATTAATCAGTTCTTATTTCTGCCTGACTCAGAACAGAGAGCTGTGGTCTCTTTTGAAGTTTTAATATGCTGTTAAAACAGAATGCAAGCAAAACACAAGGTAAAAAAAACAAACTACAGTATTCAAAATATAGAAAGGCAATACAGTAATACAAAAAATAAAAGCAAACTAACCTTTCCTTCACAGCAAAGTGTAGCAGAGTCTGGAAGAGCCTTTCTGTATAGTTAAGATAAAATGCCACACCTCCAGCTTAAGGTTCACTTGGGTATTTACAAGCCCTGTGCAGCCAGTACTCACATCCACCTGATAGACAATAGTCCCTAGGGTTCCTGCTCCACCATAGTCTCAAGCATCCAGTACAGTAAAGCTGGCTCCACTTTATTCAGGGGGTACTAAATGGCTTTCCCCAAAAGTCCTCATTGTTCCTTTTTCAACTGGTTTCTGGCCTCATGTTATAACTCTAACTAGAAGGCAAACATGCACATATTAATATCGCACGCTAGCACATCTGCTGAATCCAAGTGGTTGGCCATCTCACACAGGAAAAAACATGGTCTATGATCAATGGAAGACCAGTTTTTCTGACTTTGCAAATCTGCTTATTCTCCACTACCTAGGATCCACCTTGGACCAGACAGCCAACCCCGCCCCCATGCTAACCCACACTCTTAAACTTCATATGAAGAGCAACTCCTGCAAGAAGTCATTTTAGGACATTTGAGATTATCCTTCAGATTTAGGTTAAGTAAAGGGTAGATATGTGGAAGCTTTACAGTGAAAGAGCAGATAAAGATTATTGCTTATGTTAACACAAAAGCAACTAAATTCAAACTTGTTATCCTTATATTAATTTGTACTGGCATTACTTCTAGATTTAAGTTTGCACTTTATACTTATGGAATTGTTTTTGGTACAAGTACTGATGGTGAATGCTTTAGTGTTTTTAAAACTTTTTTTTTTTTGCACCAAAAGTTTTTTTCAAATGAATTCCTCACAATAAGTTTTAAAAAACGGGCTACAGTTACTCAGAAGGCCAACCTCTCAGGCTATCCTCCACAAGGGACACACCCACGTGGACAGCACACTGATGAACATACCCCTACATGTTTGCTATAAATTCAGGCAGCTCCGGTCACTTTTTTGTAAAACAGTGCTCATCTGACTCTAATAAAAAACTATTTTAAAAAGAACATGCTTCTGTGTTTACTTTATTCATTTAAGCTTTTATTCTCAAGATAACAATATTTCATGGGAAATTTTACTTCAAACCTGACCATTCCCACTGAAAAAGAGGAATTTCAGTCAACATTAAACAATGGCTATTATGGACACTAGCTCAACGAAGGAGTGTCTCCTACTAGTTCCAACCTTTCCAGGGGCAAGTTGGTTACACCTACATTTCTTGTCTTTCGGAGGCTTGCAACTTCTTTATGAAATTCCATTGCCATTTCTTCTTAAACACTTGTTTACCTGAACTTTGCTGAGACTGTTTATTCTGTTTTTTGCCAAAACTGGATGAGGAGATAAAAATTCCCTTGGACAATTTGGAAAAGGAGGGCTGAAAAAAATTGAGATTCCCTGGATCAGCTTTCACCTTTCATCATACTTTTTGATCACCTCTGCAGCAAAGGGACCAAACACTAAATATCCAAGGAAGAATTTAAAATCTTATTTTATCGTCATATGGGAGGTTATGACAATTCAGCCATGCAAATCTCCTCAAAACACTTATTCCAGGGCTATGACCACTAGTACTATCAGACAGTTATACACACACTGCAAACAATGAGTAAAGACTTGTACAACAGAAAAAAACTACATCAAAGTGTTTTCCCTCACAAGAAGAAACTGCAGACAAAACATTCCCCATACTTTCACAATTTGTCAAAGTAAAGTAACATGGGCCTGACAATTCAAAATTCTGAAAACAAAAGTTGCAGAAGTATATACTTTTTCCCCACACCTATCAATCTTCCCATCCTTATCAAAAAGAGTAGGATTGAAATAAAGTATTGAGCAGCAGTGAGATCAGCTAAAGCTATAGCTGCGTGGGGTTTGGGGAATTGTACATTAAATTTAAAAGACTGAGGAATTGTATACATCATCTCTGCCTTTTTAGGTGCAGCTGGGTGGGAAACTGGGAAACTGCAGGCAGTAAACACATTCTCTAATGCTGAGAGAACAAGAGAAATGTGTGTAGGTTCTGGAAAATCCTACTGCAATACTTTGTAGTATTTTCTGAGACTGAGACACCTCAGTGTTCCCCCAGTTAAAACACAGACACATTTTAGCAATAGTCTCAGAGAAAAAGATCCCCCACAGAGAGAATCAGAAACTGAGCTTTCCTCAGAGTCTGAAACAGAAATCAGAGGAAAAAACCCTTTCTCCGTCCTTGCATCTTCCTGTTCAGATTCAGAATCTTGTTATCTCTTCAGGAAAAAAGGAATTTCCTCTTTCTTTTACCAAAAATCACTTTACAGAAAGATCAAGATCCTGAATTAAACCTTGAACCAGACCAGTTAAACCACTCCTATCTAAAGAAATTTGAGGAGTAGATACATGCATGGTTTTCCATTTTTTGGACAAGAAAAATTGAGCCAACCATGTTAATAATGGTAGCAGCTACCTTCCACAGGGATGGACACAGCACTCTGGCAATGCAGGGAAACCTTTCCTGTTCCCTCTCAAAGGACCAACAAGACTGGCTCTCCCTTACCTACCAAGAGAACTCTAACAGCTGCAGAAAACTTGGCTAACCCCCAGTCTAAAGTGGCTGTAAGTTCTATAACACAGGGATCCCAGGGTAAAATATGAGTGGTCTGAGTTACAACAAATGGCAACAGCAGAGTCACCCACCTGTAGCTGAGGAAAACTGCTAGCCTGCTGTGGTGGCAAAGACTGTTGGCTTAACGTTTTTATTTTATTTTTTTTTTTTTTGTGGCTGGAAGGAGGACTGACCATGGAATCAGCAGTCTTCTCCATGGTCAAGTCAAAAAAGGTGGCTCTTTCCTGGGGCAGCATGCAGCAAATGCCAGTAAAGAAGGTACCAGTCCACAAAAGTTACTGTTTTTTTGACAGGGGAAAAATAAATAAATAAATAAAAAACAGTAAAAAGCACTTTCAAACATTATGCCAGCCCCACCAAGGAAAAGCAATTTCTCCACAGAAAAATATGTTTTCAGTTAGTTAAAGCTACTTTTACACAGAGGAAAAAGGTGTGTTCCTTTTAAAAGTATGTTACAGTCTTCTAACAATCCATTAAAACAGAACACTCCTAGCTTTAAAATAACTTTTCAAAGAAAGTAATAAAACATCAGTAATTTTAAGAAAATGGAAGTTTTTAGAACCAGAGGGAATTTATCTACTCAACAAAGGAAATCATAAGCTGACTGTCAATCCTCAAAAGTTTCAGAAGAGTGTACTCTTCAGCAGCAGCAAAGCTCTGAAGGGCTTCATGCCCGAACTTGTCTTAGTCAGCTCAGTTTGAGCTGACAGTTTGGGCATGTGGAAAGTGCCCTGGAGCTTTGGACTCTGGTTGGCCATTATATAGTTGGCAGAATACAACCCATATAACTAAGGCTACTGCAACAGTGATCAATATGATGAACACCTGCCCAGTTACCAGAATAATTAGCAGAGTGAGTGTACACTGCCCCTGTATCTTTCTCTACAGTCAACAGCTAGGGTAAGAATCATGCTACCATTCAAATGCTTCAGAGTAACTGAACTGATGTGTCAAACTACTCTACTTCAATTGATGAAACCTCCATAAAGTTATACCAATTTCACACACTTGATAGTGTGCTGTTCTGCAACGTTTTTTCACTAAATCAAACTACATAGCTGGGAAATGCTGCATTATTTGAAAGATAATTCAGTGTTGAATATTACTGTTCAATGACTATTGCCATTTCATTTTTGTAGGTTCCATGCTTACCTCATATGCCACCATGGAGTGCTCATCAAGTTCTTCAGGGACATCATCACCGAGGTACTGCAGTTGTTCCCATTTGTTGTGCACTACATAGAGAATAAAAAAATGCAAGCTACGTCTGGAATTCAAAGCCAACATGTAACACCTAAATCCTCAACCATCAAAACTTACAATACAACTTAACACAGACAGCTATAAGCACTGATAAAACTACATTGTCACATAAGTGTACAGGGCAAGCTCCAAGTACCAATAATCTCATCAAAAAATACACCTACCCTGAGTTATACAATAATACAAATTTTTTCCAGCATTTGTTAGCACTGGAAAGATGCATCCAGCTGTACCAAACTGGTTAAGCAAATAAAGCACATTACCAATAACCAAAAATTAATTTATAAACTTAAAACCAGCTTGTGTAGTCCTGTGCACTAAAACCATCCTAATTTCTGGAACTGCAGAATTTTATATTCTGAAATGATGATGTACTACAAACGTCTAGCATTTAATATGCAGGTTAAGATTCCCTTTTCATTTCTCATGGAGCTTAGGATATATCACACAAGAGCAATTTTTTTGACAGCGGCCAGTTTTTCACTATAACACTGTCCTTTCCTTTCTTACCAACTTTTCTAATGATAACGCTTGTTCCACAGACATCCCCTCCCTACTTCCTCCTAACTAGACAACCTTCCACCCACTCTGAAATTTGAAGCATGGGCAGTTTCTGTTAAGAGGTGCCTAACAATGCAAGAATTGTAACAGAGACCCCACAAAAGTTTGAATTCAGGTCCAAATAAATGAAAATAAGACTTTTGAGGGGATAGCTCTGGCTCACTTACCAGGACACTGCAGAGACGGTTATCCTGGGACCTCATGTATCTTTGCAAGCCCACTATCTCTACCAATACCAGAACTAAGGACCTAAATTTTCACAAATATGGTGGACAGACAGGTTTCTAACCCAACATCTTCTAAGGCTCTTCAATAAACTTCCCTTCCATGTTAAGCACAGTGATTCACTATCTTCCTTTAAACAAAGATGACTGGATGGATAGCCACAAATTTACTCTGCGATTTACTCTTATGGGCATCCTGAAATAAGGTGTGGTATAAGAGTGGGTACTGGCAAAACACAGTCAAAAGACTTAGTTGCCTCGGATTATCTATAATCTACAACAAAACATTAATGCTGAGACTGCTGTATCTCCAAGTATCCCCCCTTACTCTGAAGTAAATCAATCTCACAATTAGTACACAGAAGCAGAAGGGGTGTAGGAGAATAGTGCTGACATTGGGGAGCTGCCTTAAGTTCCCCTGCAAAACATTTTAAAAGCATAATAGTGAGCTTTGAAATTAAACTCTGTCAGAACTCCTCAGGATTTGCACTATAAAGTACCATACTTCAGGCCAAGAGACTACTCACCATTAACGCACCCTTGAAATGATACAAATCCAGCAACTCTCGAATATTCTGCCTAGTAATTTTACCACATTTTTACTTCCTTCAGACTAATCAGCACTCAATAAAAAGGGAAAAGCTGTAGCTACTTTCTCAGTTAACAAAATACTAAGCCTAGATTTTCTGGTCTTCCTGAATCTGTTACAGACAATGAAAAACAATGGAATTAGGCATTTGACTGATGCATATTTTTTCTGGTGTGCAGGATTGACCCAAAAGCTCCTCTTACTGCACCCAATTAACTTGCTTGTTCCTTTATTGGGGAGACAGCCCTCCATGCCATTCATCTGCCTAGTAAAGGATAGGTTCAGAGTACATCCGTTCAGTAGCCTGCATGCTCTACTACAGCTGCCTCAAGGGGTGCATGTATCCATCCACACATGAACTATCTCCCAAACAAAAGACACAATGCTTAAAATGTAGGTATGTTAGGCTTTTAATGCTAGGAGATACACCTGCATCTCTGAAGGTGTCAGCAATGCAAGGAGCCAAGCTGCCTCCATCCCAGAGGATAGCTGACATGGCATCAACTGCTCACTTGTTTCCTCCCCACCCAGTCCTTCCATCGTCCATGCCACTAGTCAAACATGGGTCATCTCAGACACAGTCAAGGCATTACCTCTCAGTGCCTTAGAGACAGGCTGGTTGATGCATACTTGATATATTTTTATTTCACCTAATTTGCTAACTACACAGTCACTTGAGTTTGCAGCCTTCTTCCAGAAGTCCTGGGGTGCATAGTGGTTCAGGCTATTAGGCAGAGAGCTTTTCTCCAAATAAATTTCCTTTGGGACACACAGCTGATGTAAAATTCATCTGCAGATATAAGGTTGTGCAAATTCAACGTGGGCCCAGAAAAGCATGTAGTCATGCCCACAGCTTCAATAAAGTACAGTTGTGTACACTTAGCATAAATGTAGATGTTCAAGTGTATTCACTGTTGCAGTCATTACATTTGGGTAATCCTGCTGGCAAGGTTGCCCTCAGTCGGCCTGAATTCCAAAGTCTTGGGTCCTGTGTCAGCTGCTGTCGCCCCTTCCCTGAGGTCAGGTCGTCAGGGGTATAAAATTGGTTACAGGTTCATAGGTTAGTACTGAGCTATCTGCCTGAAGGCATATATTAGCCCAGCCACATTGTGTGGTATTCACCGCCCCTTCAGTAGTTCCCTAGACCCTTGTACTAGCAGCTAGTACCCTTGGCCCCTATCTAGTAGTGCTGTTGGTGTGATCCCGGTGTGACCTTTCTGTTACCCATCCACTCATCAAGGTTCATCTTGAAGAGTGATAGTGAGGGGCTCTATCTTATGTAGATTGGGACGCTATTCCATAGTAAGGGAAATCTCTGCAAAGGGAATCTATCCCTCCAGCATGTTCTATTCATTGTTGTGTTGAGGTTTATATCCCTAGAGCGTGTAGCTCGAGTAGATTTGGTTTTGCTAAGATGGAGCATGTTCAACAATTCTGGGTTGGACATGGCTCTGTACGTTAGACAGAGATCACCTCTGAGAAAGCGGTATGCAACAGAGAACAGTCTTAGCTTTTTCAATCGTGCTGCATAGGGCAACTGTTTGAGGCCAGTAATTCTCTTGGTTAGGTACCTCTGGGGTCTCTCCAGCTGCTGGAGATGTCTAGCCAGGTACATTCCAATTGGTGCATTGTACTCAATAATGGGTCTGATGAGGGAAGAGTAGAGGGGCACCACTACATCTTTAGATCTTGATGCGAGCCCTTTCATGATCAGATGGGTCACACAGAAGGATTTTCTAACCACTTTGGCAACATGGTTATCAAAGGAAAGCTGGCTATCTACTTGGGTCCCTAGATCCCTTATTTCTTCTTCAGATTTCAGGGGATTACCTCCTATGTTGTAGTTTGCGGGTACTCTGTTTTTTCCAAAGGGGATTACTATGCATTTTTTTTGCATTTAGCTTGAGACCATGGCTTTGACACCATGCATCAGTCTCATTTAGGCCCTTCTGGAGGATCTCCATGTCGGCCGGAGACTATTATAGCACCCAGTTTGCAGTCGTCCGCAAACTTAGTCAGCCACAGCCCTTCCGTGCTTGCCTGTACTTCTGAGAAGTATATGCCAAACAGGAGAGGCCCCAGGACAGAGCCCTGAGGCACACCACTCGTTACTGGTCTGGATTCGGACATAGATCCCACTACTCTTACTTTATGGGATCTGTCTGAGAGCCAGTTTGTGATCCATCTTGTGACGTAAGGGTTTATGCCCATGCTGGTGAGCTTATCAATAATACCCGACTGGGGAATGGTGTCAAATGGTTTAGCAAGGTCAAGGTAAGCCATGTGTACCTCCTTTCCCCTATCTATAGCCTGAGTAACTGTCTGAAAGAAATCCACCAGGTTCAGGAGGCATGATCTGCCCTTGACGAAGCCAAACTGTGTGGGGTCCAGTGACTGGAGGTTCCCAATCTCTCCATTTATGAGTTCCATAATGATTCAGTCCATAGCCTTACAGATCAGACTGGTCAGGCTTATTGGTCGGTAGTTCCCAGGGTCAGTTGTGGCCCCACCCTTGTGTAGCGGGACCACCGTTGCCATGCGCCATTCTCTGGGCACATATCCTGTGGAGAGGCTGAGACTGAACAGGGTATTAAGATGCGGGGTTAATTCCTTTTGGAGCTCGCATATGACACAGCCTTGGACACCATCTGGTCCGATGGAGGCAGTGTTTTTAGCTTTAGATAGAGCCTTGTTAACCAACGTATCAGTAATAATTGGACTTGCACAATCCCCTGGAATGGTAATAGGCCCTGTAGGTGGTGGGGAATTTGCACTGAACCTGTCAGCCAAGATGTTGGCAATGTCAGAAGGGTCAGTGTATTTTGTTCCATTTTGTACTAGCTCACAACAGACCTGAGCGTTGCCATTTAGGTTTTTGACGTAGCCATAGAAGGCCTTATGGTTATCCTTGGCAACTTTTTTTTCAAAATTAGCTTTAGTTGACTTGATGAGGGCCCTCAATTTCTTACTAATGCTGATCAGGGATGACTTTTCTACTTGAGATTTGGCCTTTTTTTGTACAAGTCTCCTCCTTTTATTATAAAGTTTGCTTATGGCCGGGGTCCACCAGACTGGCTTCTTCTTGCTTGAGGAAGGAGTCTTGGTTTTATTTGGGATAGCATGGTCCATGCAATCCTGAAGATGCATATAGAGTGCCTTGGTGTAGGATTCCGCATCCTGGATATCATTATCCTTCTGCAAGGGAATAGTGAAGCTTTCCACTTCGGATGCAAGTAGTTTGAAGTTTGCTTTGGAAAGGTTTTTGACTATTTTTTTTGACGGGGGGAGGTGAAGGGGTGAGGATGTCCAGGGTTATCAGTTTGTGGTCGGATCTGACCAAGAAGGGAGTGATAACGGGTGTGGTACAGTGGGGGCCCATATTTGTGATGATTAAATCCAATATGTTGTCCCCTCTAGTGGGGGAACATACTAGTTGTTCAAGGGCATTTAAATTTATAAATTCTATGAATCGCTGAGCATAGGAGTTGGAACATTGGTAGTTTGCCCAGTCTATACCAGGGTAGTTGAAATCACCCAAGATTATGGTGTTGGGTAGGACCTTTATATTTTCCAATGTCTCAAGGAATGCAGAGTGAGCATCTTGGGACATGGTGGGCGATCTATAACCGGCTACGACTTGAAATGTGGTTTTGCCTGCTGATAGTTGCGCATGGATGATCTCTGGGGCATCATGCTGCGCTACTAACCTGGAGATATGGGTATCCTTGATGAACATAGATACACCTCCACCCTTTGTACTGCGATCCGGTAACTGAGGCCGAAAGGTATGATATGAATTGTAACCTGGCAGTGTTGGGGTGCTCTCTTGAGCCTTGAACCAGGTTACTGTCACTGCACAAACATTGATTTTCTCCATGCTGAGGCGAGCCTCGAGTGTGTGAATTTTGAGGTTGAGACGTCTGGCATTGAGTAGCATTACCCTTAGCTTTTGGTTACCTGTGCTGGTTACGGTGGTTGGTTTGTCCTTTGAGCCTTGCCTAAAAAAGGCACTATGGGGACGGCAACAGTTCGAAAACCTAGGTGTGACAGGTGCAACCCATCTCTGGCAAAACAGTGAGGCTTGTCTATCATGTCATCCCAGGCAGACAGACACTGGATCCCCTTAGAATAACACCAGAAGCTTAGCTAATTGCTGAAATTGATCATTTTGTTTTTGTATTGTGGTATCATTCTAGGTGAAGGTAGTATGCTACTCAAGGTCAGGGTCATACCAGCTTGGGCTACAAATAGATAAACAGCCAATGCCATTTTCTTCAGTTTTTCTTGCCCCAGATGTCAGGTGCCCCCTAAAAGGGTAGGCAGAATTTATAAATATATAAAAATACATGCACCAATATAAACTTTACCTTCATCTACAAGCAAATACACCGTACAGGTCGTATAAATCAGAGAAGGAAAGATAAGTTCCAGCAGAATAAAGGGGGATGGAGGGTGGGTAACCTGGATTGCAACAGTGAATACACTCGAACATCTATATTTATGGTAAGTGTACACAACTGTACTATGTTCTTCATGTTTCACTGTTGCAGTCATTACATTTGGGTAGAGTCCCAAAGCTATGGTTGGGAGGCTGGAGCTAAACAGCATTAGAAGCAGCTATGAGGCCCTGCAGAACTGCAGTGGCAAAGCCTGCGCTGGATTTAGTGTAGAGTGGCAGATGATAGTGCTTTGTAAAGGAGTACACTGACCTCCAAGTAGCAGCCTCTAAAATGTCTTTGGTTGGCACTCCCCTGAGGAAGGCTGCTGAAGTGGCTGCAGCTCTGGTTGAATGTGGCCTAATGCCCTTAGGCACTGACTTGCAATGCTGTGAATAGCAGAAATGAATGCAGTGGCCTATCCACTTTTAAATAGTCTGTTTAGAGATGGCCTTTCCTTGTGATCCTGTAGCATATGCCACTAGTAATTGCTCTGTCTTCCTGAAAATTTTGGTTCTGTCCAAGTAGAATCTAAGCTGTCTGTGTACGTCCAAAGAATGCAGAATTCTCTTACCCCTTGTTCTGTGGATTTGGATAAAAAGTTGGCAGATGAATAGTTTGGTTAAGAGCCACACTGGACGCCACCTTAGGCATAAATGTTAGGTTTGTCCTCAGAGAAACCCTGTCAGGATAAAAACTGATAAACGGTTCCACAGCCATGAGTGCCAGCAGCTCTGAAACTAGTCTTGCAGAAGTTATTGCTAGGAGCAGAGCTGTTTCCAAGATAAAAACTTTATATCAGCAGTAGCAGCTGGCTCAAAGGGAGGCAGGGTGAGTTTTTCCAAGACATAGTTGAGGTCCAATGCAGGTGCTGGTGATCTCCTTGGAGGCCTGGGTCTGGAAATTATATCTAGCTTGTAGTCCCTACCAGAACTGTAGCTACGTCATCTGGCACCCTGAGCAGTTTCCCAAACCTACACTTCCCTTAATTTACAGTTGAGGAGCAAAAGAAAACATAAGGTCTTCTCCTTAAAGCTTCAACGTTCAAAACCAAAGGAAAAAACTCTTCTGCTCCTATGAAACTGCAGCAAGCTACCAAATACAAAAGCAGGAAGCATTTTGCGGCAGTTTAATCTGCACACATCAAGCACCTTAGCCATGACAACAAATGCACAATTTGCATTTATTTAGGAAAGCAGATATTGCTGCTTTCACAAAGATATGCCAGTAGTGTGGTTATACACCACCGGTACTTGCCAGTCTTGCCCACAGAAATATTGTACACAGGGCAACCACCTTCTCCCAAACCTAGTTATGGCTCTAGTGCTTCTCAAAGATGTTCAAGATGAGATTGTGGTAGCTTGCTGTAATAACCAGCATTACAAAAGAAATGAGCTCTAGGAGTTGCAAGTAGAGGCTCTCAACATTTACTGTGACAAAGTTCCATAGAACTAACTAGTCATCTTTAAAGGGCGAGTTCAGAAACTTTTTTGTTAAAACTAGACTTGCCAAAGGACACAAACGACTGATCATCCATGTGAAAAGATTTACTCCTGTCCACATGAAAACTAAGTTGACTGTGGGTATCATACAATGAAGGCGGCATTCAACATAAGAAAATTAGGAAAAAAAGCAAAGCAGTGTCACTGACTGATTCAGATTGGATTTTGTGGCAATATTTAGCATGAAAGACAGGTTTGTTGCAAGTGCCATCTAGGTACGGAGCCTTAACAGAAATAGCTTGCAAATCTTTTTGGCAGAAATTATACTAATGTGGAGGAAGGCATCCTGCAGAGCTAAAGAGCACCTCCTATGTTCTTTTGACAAACAAAGGACTGAGTGCACCATGACCATTTCAAAACATTTCTTTAGAATTAATATGTTTAAACAAATGGACCCACTGTCCATGGCTTTCTTTGGGCCCAGAAAGAGTATGCAACATATTAAGCCTTTATGCTCTGCAGGAATCTCCTTGGTGTCTTTTTCTGAAGAAATTAAAAACCTCCTTTTTCTCCCAGCAAGATCATGTCTGATGGCTCCTCTACCTGCACCCAGTTAACCCATTCATTATAGAAGAAAGAAGCCAGGTATTCCTGGGCTAGAAGAAAGAAGCCAGGCATTCCTGGGCTAGAAGAAAGAAGCCAGGCATTCCTGGGCTAGAAGAAAGAAGCCAGGCATTCCTGGGCTAGAAGAAAGAAGCCGGGCATTCCTGGGCTAGAAGAAAGAAGCCGGGCATTCCTGGGCTAGGCACCCTACAACCCATTCGTTCTTACTTAGGAATTCCTACTGGCCTTCTGTTCCTTAGCAGGAATCAGGTGGTACAGAGTGGGGCAAATGCTGCTCCTATGAGGCCTGCAGGCAGCACTCCACCTCACCATTGGCAGCTCTTCCAAACTATGCTACTCTTGTCTTCAGAAGGAAGGCATGATTCCACATATTGATATCATCTCTACTCATGAGGGTGAAAGCATTCAGACACTTGTAGGCTTGCTAGGCTTAGACTCCACTGGGTGCAAAATCTAGTGCTCTCGCTAGATGCCAACCCATGTTGTGAGCTGCAACCACCACCACTCCAATACACCCCGACACGCAGACACCCCGACACGCAGACACCCCGACACGCAGACACCCCGACACACACACACCCCGACACACACACACACACACACACACACACACACACACACACACACACACACACACACACACACACACACACACACACACACACACACACACACACACACACACACACACACACACACACACACACACACACACACACACACACACACACACACACACACACACACACACACACACACACACACACACACACACCCCGACACACACACACACCCCGACACAGACACACACACACCCCGACACAGACACACACACCCCGACACAGACACACACACCCCGACACAGACACACACACCCCGACACAGACACACACACACCGACACAGACACACACACACACACCGACACAGACACACACACCGACACATACTGACACACACACACTGACACATACTGACACACACACTGACACATACTGACACACACACACTGACACATACTGACACACACACACCGACACACACACACAGTACAGTTGTGTACACTTACCATAAATGTGGATGTTCGAGTGTATTCACTGTTGCAGTCAATACATTTGGGTTATGCTGCTGGCAGGTTGCCCTCAGTTAGTCTGAATTCCAAACTCTTGGGTCCTGCGTCGGTTGCTGTCGCCTCTTCCCTGACGTCAGGTCATCAAGGGTATAAAAGATGCAGCCGATGCCATTTTATTCAGTTTTTCTTGCCCCAGATGTCAGGTGCCCCCACAAGGGTAGGCTAAAATTATGTAAATAAAACATACATGTACGAAAATAAGCTTTACCTTCATCTATAAGCAAATACACCACCTAGGTTGTATAGATTAGAGAAGTAAAGATAAGTTCCAACAAAAATAAGGGGGATGACGGGTGGGTAACCTGGACTACAACAGTGAATACACTCGAACATCTACATTTATGGTAAGTGTATACAACTGTAATATGTTCTTCGTGTTTCACTGTTGCAGTCATTACATTTGGGTTGAGTCCCAAAGCTATGGTTGGGGGGCTGGAGCTAAACAGCATTAGGAGTGGCTATGAGGCCCTGCAGAACTGCAGTGGCAAAGCCTGCCTTGGATTTAGAGTAAAGAGGCAGATTGTAATGCTTTGTAAAGGTATGCACTGAACTCCAAGTAGCAGCCTCTAAAATGTCTTTGGTTGGTACTCCCCTGAGAAAGGCTGCAGAAGTGGCTGCATCTCTGGTTGAATATGGCCTAATGCCCTTAGGCACTTGTTTGCCATGCTGTGAGTAGCAGAAACGAATGCAGTGACCTATCCACTTTTATTTATTTATTTTTATTTTATTTATTTTCAGTTTGATTACCGGGAAAGTCCACTGGGCCAGAAAGTGCCCATTTTCAGTGGAGGCCCGGGGAGAAAAGCTCCATAAGCAACATGATACAATAAAGGTTACATAATGTTGAAGGTAAAGTTACAAATATAAAATTCATACATTCAAGAAAAGTCGATGCATAAAATGTACATCAAGAACACAATTAAAGATAATAGAGAACACAGTTTACAGGAATTTCCATTCAGGGCAGCAGGTTTCAACTGTCTGTACTATAAGGATCTGCGGTTACATGCTATTTACAATATTTACATACTTGGGAGTCAAGAGAGAGAAATTGCTCAATCAGAGAATGTTAGCTTAGGTTTGTTTTAGGAGAATAGAAAATATTACTTTGAGGGTAGCATGGTGCAAGGAGTATAGAGAGCTCAAAGGGGAAATTCCTTTGAATTTATGTAGGGTGAGAGCAGGAGCATTTCCGTTTAGAAGACAGGTATGAGAAAAGTTGGGTCTTGAAGGATTCTGTGTTTGGTATGGTCCTAAGTAAAGGAGGTAGGGAATTCCATTTTTTTGCCTAGAGAGAAAGAGTGAAGGAGCTGGCCTGCAGGACGTTTGGGTTTGGGATAGAGATTAAATTTTGGTGTTCAGATCTCAGAGATCTATTTGGGATGTATGGGGGAAGGATGTTTGTAAAGGCTGGGCATTTATCTGGGTAGAATATTAATTTGTGAGCGGAGGTTAGTTGGAGATAATCTTGGTGGTTACAGAGTTCTAACCAGTTCAGAGATTGTAGGGAAAGGCAGTGGTGAGTAGAGTTTTTGGATTTAGTTGCAAATTTAGAGATCTTATTATAGCAAATTTCGAGTTTGGATGTGTTAGAAGAAGACAGGTTAGTTAGAAAAGGGGCTCCATAAAGCAAAGAAGGTAGAAGGTAGGTAGTTGCTATGAACTCTGAAATTACTTTGAAATAGTCTGCTTGGAGATAGCCTTTACTTGTGATGCTATGACATATGCCACTAGTAATTGTTCTGTCTTTCTGAAAATTAGAAGTTATGTACTCACCATAATGTTCCATCTGAGTAGGTGTATTCATTTGTCTGCAACCTGTGGGTTATGGATCCGATATCGGATCCGAACCGGCATGGTTTACCAGCTATGGATCCAAGCTCTCAGCTCCTCCCCTCACCCATAATGCCCTGCTCTACCCTCATGACCTCAGATCGAGTTTGCCAACAGCAAGAACACCCTGAAAAGGGTAACACACCATATGCAGGAAACTGAAAGGCCAGGGGGATAGGAGGGCGGGATGGTTGCAGACAAATGAATACACCTACTCAGATGGAACGTTATGGTGAGTACATAACTTCTAAATCTGAAGTAGGAGATTAATTTGTCTGCAACCTGTGGGACAGAGTCCCCAGCTACCTGAATCTTGGGCGGCCATCATGGAAGGATATTCCGAGCACCGGAGCCAAATGATGCTCTACCCCTAGATGCAAGACCCAACTTGTAGTGGGAAATAAAAGTATGAGATGAAGCCAACGTGGCTGCTGGACAAATATCATCTAGAGGAATCCTAGCCTTAAAGGCTGCCGAGGTAGAGACTGACCGGGTTGAATGGGCGTGTACACCCTCCGGTGCGGGCCTTCCTGAAGCTTGATAAGCCAATAAGATACATTGTGAAATCCAGCGAGACAGAGAGACTTTAGAAATTGGCTTGCCCAAATTAAATTTAGCAAAGGAAACGAACAACTGGTCGGATTGCCTATGACCAGCCGCTCTGTTTAGATAAAATCTAAGTTGCCTGTGAACATCTAAGGAGTGAAGCTTGTATTCACCTTTGTTTTCATATTTAGGAAAGAAAACAGGGAGGTTAATGGACTGATTAATGTTTGCTTCAGAAGCTACTTTAGGAAGAAAGGCCGGGCTGGGCCTGAGGTAAACACGGTCCGGATGAAAGAACAAGTAAGGAGGTTTAGCTGCTAATGCCTGGAGCTCTGAAACTCTCTTGGCAGTAATGGCTACTAAGAAGGCAGTCTTGAACGACAAGAATTTGAGATCTACCGTAGCCGGTTCGAAGGCGGTCAAGGCCTGAGAACTAAGGAAAGGTCCCAGGAGGAACCGCTTGTTTTACAGCGGGCATGAGAATGAAACTACCTTTAAGGAAAATTTTACACAACTTGGCCGACATGAGTGGACTGGAGTCATGACCAATGTGATAATGTGAAATTGCCGCAAGTTGTACTTTGACTGTGGAGCTGCTGGCACCATCGTTAAACAGAGTGGTTAAGAAATCAAGCACTAAAGGGAGAGGAACTGTGAAGGGGTTCAGGCCTTGCCGCTCCGCCCACAAAGAAAACAGTTTCCACTTGCTACGGTAGACTTTCCTAGTGGACGGTTTATGAGCTGCCACCGGGATTGCCTTAACAGGGGACGAAATACCGGGAGTCCTGATCAAGAGTGGAACTGGAGCAGCCAAGTGGTCAGCTTCAGGTTTGTCCAGGTTCGGAGGAGATAGGCAGGATGGATGAGATATCAGATCCGGAATGGGATCTAGAATCCAAGGGGGATTCACAGAGTGAGACCTTAGGAAGGGGAACCAGATCTGTCGAGGCCAAAACGGAGCAATGAGAATCATTCTGCAACCCACCCGAGAGGCTTTCTGAAGAACTTGGAGCATCAGAGGCAAGGGGATAAGCATACAGAAGACCGGGTGGCCAAGCATGCACCAGAGCTGCCTCTTGGGGAACCTCCTGGAGGAGGTATCAGAGTTTAAAAAACTGTTGCACTTGGTGTTTGAGGGAGAGGCAAAAAGATTGCATGAAGGAGTTCCCCACCGTGCGAATATGCGTTCCGCTACTTGAGTATTGAGAGACCACTCGTAAGGGGTCAGAATGGTGCGACTGAGCTTGTCCGCCAGGATGTTGGACCGACCCGGAATGTGCGTTGCTATTAGAAAGCGGTTGGTGGAGATTGCCCATTCCCAAACTCTCATGGCTTCTCGAAAAAGAGGGTAAGACCTGGTTCCTCCTTGCTTGTTGATATACCAGACAACCGACATGTTGTCCGATTGAATCGCAATTGTTCCCAAGGGAAGAAAGTCCTGAAGTGCTAGCAACGCTAAGAGCACTGCTCTCATCTCTAGAACGTTGATATGCAGTAAGGTCTCTGAATCGTTCCACGTGCCTTGGACGATCCGGCCTGCAAAATGCCCCCCCCCACCCGAGGCGGGAGGCGTCCGTGGTCACAGTGGCGAGAGGGGGAGAAGCACAAAATGGGCGGCCTCCGTGGAGATCTGGGGAGTGAAGCCACCACAGGAGGGACCGCTTGCAAGCCTTGCTGATCGCAATGGGTTGATGCATAGGAAGAGCAAGGTACGACCACTGCTTCCAGAACCACATCTTCTTCTGACCCTTTTGGTTCCTAGAATAGGGCCTCTGGGGTGCAGAGAAGCGGATTCCGACGGCAGACAGCATCTTCCCATCCTTCTCGCTCTGGGTCAAAGTGTCACGAACGGTTTTGCCAAAGAGGGCAGAACCATCAAAGGGGGCGTTCGCAAATGACGCTTTGAAGGGATCTGAGAAATCGCAATGACGGAGCCAGGCCTGACATATAGTGACTAGACCTGCCCCTGCGGCTCTAGCGGCGCCTTCTGTAGCATGGGAGAGTAGCCGCATAGAGGTATTGGTAACTGATCTAAGAGTGGCCATGTGGGTGGAGTGCAGCACTTTGTCCTCCTCCGACATGGACTCTGGGGGAGATGCAGCGTATTCTTTAATAAGATCGCGCTGCATCCTAATTACGTGTGCCAGGTAGTTCAGCGCCCTTACCAAGAAGGTCGCTGAACTAAACATCCGCTTCCCCAAGTGGTCCATCATCCGAGACTCCTTGCTCGGGGGATGGACTGAGGGACTCTCCTGAGCAAGTTCCTCTTGGTGGCCGCCGTCAACATGGCATCTACCGGAGGCCCCTTACTCCAATGGGCACGGTCAGCCAGTGGACTGAGGATCCGGTCGGGCCTCTTAGGGATTGGCTCCACGGTGTCCAGTTCCTTCCACGCCCTGGTGGTAATGAGGTCCACCAGGGGGTCGGCAGGAGGGGACACCCAAGAGGTAGACGGGCCCGCTTCAAATGCCTCCAAGAACACGGACTCGTCCGAGGAAGACTTGGGGCAAACCACCCCTTATGCGGAGCATTTCCATGACGTCTCCAAATGAGACATCCTCGGGGTGACCGTGGGAGCCTTCCCCTTCCTCCAAATCCGTGTCTTCCATGAGAGACTCGGGAGTCAATGTGCCTCCTTTGCACGTATGCTTGCGAGGAACATCCTATGGGGGCTGTCAGAGGACTCCTCGCAAGCAGCAACCTGTTCCAGGGGAACAGCTTGGGGCACAAGCGGGCTGTCCCAAGGGCCGGATGGTGGAAGCCTGACCCAGTGCAAAGGAGCTGGACGGAGCCGAAACAAGTGCCGGGGTCCGGAGACCCTCAACAGGGCCCTCTCCACTACATCAAAAGCCGAAGGGAGCCGACCTGACCAAAGGATCCGACAATCGGCTCCTCGGATCCGAAGAGTGGATCGGAGCCGGCGCCAAGCGCTGGATCCGAAGGACAGTGCGCTCCGACACAGACGGTGCCGAAGCACTGATCCCCGATCCGAGGCTCGGATCCAGGCTCGAGAGGTCGGATCCGATGCACTCTAGGGCAGGGTCGGATCCGGTACCAAGTACTATCGGTGCCGACCCCCCGCCCGCTGCTCGGCTCCAACTGCTCAACCCGGTAGCGGGTCGGAGAAGAAGCAATTGGCTTAAAAGGGGGTCGAGCTCCCCCAGAGGGGAGGCAAGAGCACTCCCATCTGCATCTGGGCTTGGATGAACCTTCTCATCATCCGGTCCAGATCAGCGTCCGACAGGCTATAAGTCTATCTCGACGAGGCTACCGAGGTAGGCCTTGGGTGCCTCCTCGATAGCCTCGACGGGGGTCGGGTCTCCTCCTCCTCAGGTCCCGTGAAAACACACTGGAGACCGGAGCCGAGGAGGGGAGAGCCAGCAGACAAGGAGGCCGGGGAGAAGCCCTTGGCTGGCGGGCGAAACAGAGGTCTCGGCCCGCCGCTTATGGTGCTTCTCCCTCCGGTCCTTCTTCCTAGCGTCCCTCTCCTCCGAACCAGAAACGGGAGGTTGAGTCCCAGGAGGAGGCGGGGGAGCCGAGAGGAATAACCGTGGTAACGTTACCCCGAAGGAGCGGAGGCGAGCAGTCTGGCGGCAAGAGACCCGCCAAAACAAGCTTGGACCTCCGCTCCTTCAATGCCCTGGGGTTGAACCCTGCACAAATGGAACATCCAGATGTGAGGTGTTCAACCCCAGGCTAACACACCGAGTGTGGCCATCAGCTGGGGAAAGCTTATGGCCACACTCGGAGCACTTAGAAAAAATAGCTTTGGGCTGCTCAGACATCCCAAAACCAACAACTAAAGTTACTAGAACTAAAGTAAAGTAACACAAAAACACTCACAGGCCCAAACACACTCTACGCTACCAGCGAGGGGAGGGATATAAATTTAAGTTTTAAACTCTAAAATAGAAGTAATAATACAAGAGGGAAACCTACACTTTCACACAAAATTAACCCAAAAATATTCAAAATTGAGTACTTTAAACACTAAATATAGCACTTAGCTGGAGAGCTGGAAAAAACAATCTGGTCACCATGCGCGGCAAACGAGATCTGAGGTCATGAGGGTAGAGCAGGGCATTATGTGTGAGGGGAGGAGCTGAGAGCTTGGATCCATAGCTGGTAAACCATGCCGGTTCGGATCCGATATCGGATCCATAACCCACAGGTTGCAGACAAATGAATCTCCTACTTCAGATCTTTAGTTTTGTCCAAGAAGAATCTAAGTTGTCTGTGTACGTCCAAAGAATGCAGAATTTTCCCTCTCTTGTTCTGTGGATTTGGATAAAAAGTTAGCAAATGAATTGTTTGGGTAAGGGCTACACTGGATACCACCTTAGGCATAAATGTAGGGTTTGTTCTCAGAGAGACCCTATCTGGATAAAAAATGATAAAGGGTTCCACAGCCATGAGAGCCTGTAGCTCTGAAACTCGTCTTGCAGAAGTTATTGCTAGGAGCAGGGCTGTTTTCCAAGATAAGAACTTTATATCCGCAGTAGCAGCTGGCTCAAAATGAGGTAAGGTGAGTTTTTCCAAGACATAATTGAGGTCCCATGCAGGTATTGGTGCTCTCCTTGGAGGCCTTAAGTTTTTGGCTCCTCTGAGGTACTGCCTTAATAAAGGATGAGAAAAGAGTGGTGGCTCTGTATTGTAATGAGCCAAAATGGCCGAGGCATGGATTTTAATTGATGAAAAAGATAGGCTTTTGTCCAGCATCTCAGTTAAGTATTGCAAAATCTGAGGAATATTTGGGACAGCTGTATCAGTTCCTTGAGCTTGGTTCCAAGCGCAAAATCTCTTCCATTTCCCAGCATAGGATTTTCTAGTACTAGACCTTCTGGCTTCTAAAATGACATCCATCACAGGTTTACTGAGAGGTGTGATTTGTATGGCTACATTATCCGCCATGCTGCTAGGTTTAGGGTCCTGAGTTGGCTGTGCATAATCTGATTGTTTTGCTGGGACAGTAGATGAGGTATTTGAGGTAAGGTCCAGGCTGGGCATTGAGACAAGTTCCTCAAGATCGGATGCCAGTACTGGCATGGCCAGTATGGGGCAATCAGAATCATTTTTGGTTTCTCCTGCCTGACCTTTAGGAGTACCTTGGGAAGGAGAGGCAGTGGAGGAAAGGCATATACTGATAGGTTTGTCCAGTTGAAAGATAAGGCGTCCACATTCCAAGCTTGTCTGTGATAAGTCCTTGTGCAGAATCTTTTTAGTTGATTGTTTTGAGGGGAGGCAAATAGATCTATGTCCGGGCGTCCTCATTTCTTTGTTATCATGCTGAAGACTTGTGGATCCAGGTGCCACTCGTGGGGATCCATGAGGTTTCTGCTTAGTTCGTCTGCCAGAGTATTTTCCTTTCCTAGCAGGAACTGTGCCTGCAGATGGACTTGGTAAGTCAATGCTGTGTCCCATAAAGCCATGGCTAGTCTACACAGGGGATAAGAATGAGTGCCACCCTGCTTGTTTATGTACCACGTGACCGTGGTGTTGTCTGTCTTTATCAGTAGTTGTCCCGGATGAAGAAGGTCCTTGAAGGCTGCCAGGGCATTTTGAACAGCTAGCATCTCTTTTTGATTGATATGAAGATGCTTTTGGTTTGTGGACCAGGTGCCCTGAATGCCTCTTCCTGCCATGTGTGCCCCCCAGGCATAATCTGATGCATCCGTCGTTAGGCTCTGCCTGGCTGGGGGTAGTGAGAATGGCTGTCCCTTGTTTTGGTGACAAGCCTTTGCCCACCATCGAAACTCCTGTTACAGGCAGGGAATTAGAGTAATCATGGTTTCCAGACTGTGGCAATGTTGTCTCCAGACACTTTTAAGGTACCATTGAATTTTCCTCATATGCAGTCTTGCATATGGAATTAGTAAGTTGCAGGATGCCATGAAGCCCAAAGCCTGCAGAATTGTTCTTGCAGATACCTGGGCCTTTGTTGCCATTTCCTTGAAACAGGTAGTCAGTTGCCTTTGTTTGTCTGGAGTGAGATAAGCCATCTGGGCAGTTGTATTTAAGCTTGCACCCAGGAATATTATCTCTTGAGAGGGTACTAGTTTTGATTTCTTTTTGTTGACTGTGTACCCTAGGCATGTTAAAAGTGTTATCACAAATGTCAGATGCTGTAGTAGAATGTCCTTGTTCTCTGCTTGTATGAGGCAGTTGTCCAAATAAGGAAATATTTGCATTCCTCTTTGTCTGCAGTAAGCAATTACTGGTGCCAGGCACTTTGTGAAGACCCTGGGTGCAGTAGATAAGCCAAAGGGTAGTGCAGAGAATTGGTAATGCTTTGAGCCAGCCTTGAATCTAAGGTATCTTCTGCATGATTGTCTGATTGGGACATGCAGGTATGCCTCTTTTAGGTCTAAAGTCACAAGCCAAGTCTTGCTGCCCAGCATGGGCAGAAGCTGTTGTAAGGTCAACATCTTGAATTTTGGTATATCCAGGAAAGTGTTTAGAATAGATAGGTCCAATATTGGTCTCCATGCTTTGTCCTTTCTGGGTACCAAGAACAGCCTTGAGTAAAATCCTTGACCCTGCTCTTGCTGTGGCACTTGTTGAATAGCCCTCATGTCCATGAGAGCTGCGACTTGTTTTTGAGCCTCTGCCCATTGATTTTTTGGCAGGTCTGACCAACCGTTTGCCCTTGGCAGGGTATAGAAATGAAACTTGTAGCCTTGTGACACTATGTGTAGAACCCATTTGTCCTGGGTTATAATGTGCCAATTTTGAGAAAAAAGTGCTAGTTTTCCCCCTAAGGGTGCTGCCAGAAGATAAGTGCTTGGTGCAGGCAGGGGGAAGTCATTGGGACTGTTTCCTGTATGATTGTGATTTGTCCTCTCCACCTTTGGAGATAGAAGTACTCCACTGCTTAGACCTGTAGGATCCTTGCGACTGTGATCTGCCTCTAGGGCGTCTGGATCTGCCCCTTTGAGGTCTGTCCAATTCTTTGTAGACCAGTATCTGCTAAGTCTTGGTGGCTGTACCTGTAAGAAATCCTTGACCGTTTGCATAGATTTAGTTTGTCCTCCATTTTCTTTAACACCTCTTCTGCCTTAACACCAAAGAAGGTATCATGTTGTAAAGGAGCATCTAGTAATTTTGCTTTAACATGGTCAGGCAGATTTTGTTCCTTTAACCAAGCATGCCTCCTAATGACAGAACCTGTAACAGCTGCCCTGCAGGAGGCCTCCAGAGAATCAAACCTACATTGCAAAGTATGCTTTCCAACTTGTTCAGCTGCATGCAATAAATCCTGCATTTCTTTGTTTTTTGCACATTCAGAATTTGCCATCATTTTCTGTTTAAGCAGTGTCATGATATATTGCTGATACTTGAGCATATGAAACTGGCAATTTAATGCCCATATAGCCAAAGTAGTAGATGTGTAAATCTTTTTTCCCCAACTATCCAGTGCCCTAGAATCCCCGTCAGAGGGGGAAGGGTTTTTTTGCAGTGGAAGCCTTGACCCCTTTTGGACCCTGAGAAATAGTTTCTGGGTCTGCAGTAGGGTTTTTGAAAAGGAATTTATGAGAGTCAGGAACCCTGTAGTATCTATCCGGCTTAACAGCAGCTGGAGGTAAAGAGTCAGGGGTCAGACTAGACTCCGAGAACACATCTACAATGTCCGACACAGGTGGAATAGCTAGAGGCCTGTGTTGAGGAAGTAAAATTAAGTCTCTGAGCCTTTTCTTAGATTCTGAAAAATCTTGGCTCTCCCAATGGAAGTGCTCCCTCATGGTATGCAAGGTTTTCCCAAAAGAGTAGCCCTTAGGAGGAGAAGCTGAAGGAATTGATTCTTCAGCATCAGAATCCTCATGGGGGGAAGAGAATATTCCTGATCAGAAGAAATGTAAACCTGATCTGAAGATTCATAGTCTGTCTCTTGCCTAGGCCTTTTATCAGGAGGGGGAGGGGGATGGGAACCCCTGATCAAGGTAATTAAGTCTTCGGCCATTTTGAGCATCTGTTTTTTGGGCATGGAGGCCTGTCCTTGTGGCTGGTGAACCTGTTTCTTTGCCTTTAAAGGTGTTTTAGTCTTAGAAGTTGGTTTAATATATAATTGTTTCGGTCTGAATACACCCTCAGAAGCCGATGCCTACTCAGCGGCTCCGGACCCATCTGAGGGAATAATTTCCGAGGCTCCAATACCTTGAGTTTCCAGCGGCCTGGCTGACTCCACGTGGGAGTCGGTAGCGGCCTGTAACTCTAAAGTAGCGGGCGTCAGGGGCTGCAAAAGCGCCTCACTGAGAACCGGCGACTTGCTTAGGAGAAGCGTCGTCGGTTTTGGACCTTGGTTGCCTGTCTTTTTCTTTTTCTTTCTGTTTTTTGTCAACTCTGGTAGTCGGATGGCTATCCGACGACATTGTATAATTAAATCTTCACACAAAATAGCTTAATACAAAATCGTACCGACGCTTAATAGTGCGTTGGTTAAATCTAGCACAAAACCGGCAACTAGCAACGTCGTGGTCAGGGCCTAGGCAAGGAATACAGTAATGAAAGACCTTATGTGGTATTTGCTTCCCACAAGAAATACAATTATTAACTTTCTCTGACATCGTTCTGGAGCAAGAAAAAAGTTTCCCTAACGGGGTACTTAGCTTTTAATGAAGACTTCGGATCTGAAACTCGAACACGAAAATCTCAGGAGTCGGCCTACGGGCACTTGCGAACTGCTTCTGCTTCGGGCACCGCACGGCAAGAAAGACTGAATAAAATGGCATCGGCTGCATCTTTTATACCGCTGACGACCTGACGTCAGGGAAGAGGCAACAGCAACTGACGCAGGACCCAAGACTTTGGAATTCAGGCCGACTGAGGGCAATCTGCCAGCAGGATAACCCAAATGTAATGACTGCAACAGTGAAACACGAAGAACATCGACACACACACACACACACACACACACACACACACACACACACACACACACACACCCTGGGACACACACACACACACACACCCTGGGACACACACACACACACACACACACACACACACACACACACACACACACACACACACACACACACACACACACACACACACACACACACACACACACACACACACACACACACACACACACCCTGGGGCACA
>NC_056728.1:196245557-196313057 GCF_019279795.1 Protopterus annectens | reverse complement strand
AAGAGTGGAAGTGTTGGGATGGTTTTACAGTTTCCAGATGTTATAATAAACCTTCACTAAAGTTGTGTGTGTGTATTGTGACACATCAGTGACAGATCCTGGCTCAGCTTGTAGTGAGGGGGTAGTGTGGGGACCAAATTGTCAGGTGACCAGATGTGATGTCATTCTGCAGCCAGCACTGAAATTGTATTTGAATACTAGTGGGAGATATAAGTGCACTCTGTTTTTGGACCTGACAATAGACACTCCTCCACTTTCATCTCCCCTTACTTTAGTAACTTGGGAACATTAATTTTTTACTCAGTTAGGAAACTATAGTAAGGTTAGCTAAATGTTGTTGTTTTTCAGTATTTGTCTGAGTCTTTCTATCTGTGTTGTTTTTTTACATTTCCTGTGGCTGAAACTATGGTGTTTACTGTAAACCGATATTCAGTATTTTCATTTTTTTTTCATTATTTATTATTAACTATATCTAAACCTTTCATTGTGGCTGGTCTTTTAGAAAATATTTAACCTTTAACACTACTTGCATTTATTTACTGGCACTATGTTCCTAAAAGCCTTGCTGCTTAACACTACCATTTGTATACATATTACGTTTACTAAGTGTAATTGGGTATCCTTGTAATAGCCTTAAAGTAACTGTCTTCGGGTGTTCTGGTGGCACCTACCTTATAGTCTGGTTGGAGGTGCCAGAGCGGGTAAGCTGTGCCAGCTTTTCCCAGGTGTGTGTGATAGCTACTTTGAACAGGGACACAGAGCACTGATTTCACAGAGAAGGTGGTGGAGGACTTGGCTTGGAACACCTGGCTAAGGACTCTGCTCTGTAGTGGTCAGTAGGGAGTCTTATTTGGAGCCTGGACAGAAAGCCCAGCCCCAGGACTGAGTGTGCATTCCCTGTGTGCTCTTATGGGAAACACTACTAGGTGCAGAGAACTGCATTTAACAATACTGTATGTGTCCATTTTTCTCACCATGAACACTCCCCACTGGTTTCAGTGGTGAGGATTGATACTCCTTGATCAGTGGCCCAGAGGAGGGATGTCCTTATTGGTCAGCAGCGATGTGGATATTAACTGAACTTCTGCAGCCTGTAAGCAGCTGCAAATAAAAGGTGTGTGTACTCTAGCAGCCACAATGTAAACATACAGAGTTTCATTTTCACAACAGTTTTATTTATTTTTCTTTTAGTTTAGTTTAATCAGGGAAAGCAGACAAAGATGTCAGAAGAGGATCATGGCAAGCTGACAGTGAACCAGTTGGCTAAGGTGTTCAAATCCAAAGGACTGGTGTATGTCAACATGACTAAAGAAATGATTTCATCCTTAGTCCCAGCTGCAGCACAGACCAGCAACCAGGAAGACAACCAGTCTGGTGATGGGGATGCGCAGCCCTCAAACAGTTCACCTTTTCCTCAGAGGACTTAAAAACCCATCTGGAGTTAGAGACTTGAACTAGAGGTAAACATTTTAAAACACTGTGCATAGCATGGTTTTGGAATTATTGATACAAACATGAGCAAGCAATATTTGACACCTAGAGGAGTCAGTAGGAGGTACTTGTGATGCACCTGGAGGCATTACTAAGATATAATGAGTTAAATGTAACCAGAGGTGCCATGGAGCACATAAATGTCCACTGAAGCAAGGTGGGGCACAAAAGGGGAGGGAGTCAGCAAGTGGGAATAATAGCATGCCAGCGGTAAGTTGTTTATTGAGACAACAAGGGTACCAAACCCTCAACAGAGTTTGTATCCTACCTTAGTGGATGGAAAACAAGCCACTGCTAAGACAGGCAAGCCTCTGATATAACCACTGTGAAGCCTACACTGGTTAAAGAGAAGCAATACTTGGTTGTGCAGTCCACCCCAGTCAGAGCTTTAGGAGGGACCCCATTCCAAATACCTTTGGCCAGTGTTCACCTTGACTGGGAGGATGGAAAAGGAAATAAGCAAGTAGGTGTGTTTGAGGATATCTCTACAAATGTCTTGATAGGGACTGATTAGATAATGCATCACAATTTTTCACTCATCTCCTCATATCTTACCTGTTAACTGTTGAGCCTCATATACCTCTAACCTTGGCATATTTCAGTCTTCCATAAATATTTCCATTTGTGCTTTTTCTTGATTTCCCCACTTCTCTGCTTTTCACAAATTTTCATAAAATTTCCAAAACATCTCTAATATAGCTATAAGATATCTGGTTATTTTACTTGTTATACGCTCCCCAAGTTTGGCAAAAACCCTTTCTGCTTTCTGATGCGCAGGTTGTTGTGCCAAAAGTTTCTGATAACTCCAGAGTACAAAAGCAGTTGCTTAACAGCAATTTTTCTAAACTCATGCTTATTACAGTTCTCCCTTATTTTCTCTTTAGCACTCTGCAACTGTGCCTCTTCTTGTTCTGTGAGATTCCGCTTATTCTGCAATAATTTAAACTTTGTGAGGCCCTCTAAATTCTTGTTACTTCTTAGCTATATATTTTTCTTTTATTTCTATCCCATTTTTAAACACCATTTTCATTTTATCCCACTCCATACCTATCACTTCTGGAGTGCCTTCTAGCTTTCCTAATAACTCTAGAATAATTTTCACTACACATTCCTTAAACTCCTCTCTTTTTAACAGGTAAGTGGGGAAGTACCACTGTCTCATCATTACTTCATTATCTTGCACTTTAAAAGTAATTATTGGCACATGATCTGAAATAGTTATTGGGTGTGTGTCAAGGTTCTCAATTAAATGCAAGTGTTCCTGTAAAATATAACATCTTTCTAGTCTAGACCAGTTATTGAGAAAAATATGGAAATTTTCTGAGGTCCTACTACTGAATTCACATATTCCATACCAAATATTTTCATAAATTTCTTCAGATATCTACCCTCTTTTGTTATATTTTGCCTTCTAGGTTCCCCAGATAAAAACTCATTGTTGCAAAATCAAATTCCAGTCCCCACCTATAAGTAATATTCCCTGCTGAAAGTGGATTACTTCTCTCAAGATTTCTTTCAACCTCCATAATAGCAGTTTTAGGTGGAATATAAATAAATGCCCCCAGAACACTGTTATAACTGGTTAACTTAATACAAACACACAAATCTATGTACATCTTCAAATAATGAAGTTTAACCCTTCTAATAGGAGCAATTGTGCCAAGAAGACAGCTAGAAACCAAAGTCTTAACCTAAACTGAGGTTATCCATTTTAAGATACATGTTAGTGCCTATGCTTCTACTTACACTAACTGGTGTCTGTTTTTTTTAATTCCCCTCCCAAAAGTGAAAAAAACTTGCATGCTTTCAGAAAACATTAACTTTTAGCCTTGAAGAAGTGTTTGTTTTGGCTTTTTATTGCCCTGTTATCAGCCTGCCTCCATGGAAATTCAAGAGAAAAAACACAGTCCTCAGTTGCAGACTTCTAAATACAAGCTGAAACATTACTAAAGAAAAACTTTTCATTATATTCAGTGTTTGCTTATTTACTTGTTTCCACTTACAACTTATTTACTTGTTTCCACTTACAACTTAGATTAAGCCAAGGGTTTTATTCCAGACATTCAGCTATGCAAAATGCAGAGAAAACATCAGTTCTACATATATGTGTATTTCTGCACCCCACACCCAACCTCAACAGCCAAGATTGCAGCCTATTAACTTAAATATGCTTTTGTCTAGTTTTTTTCTCTTTTTTAGTATCAAGAAATACAGGCATTACAATGCAAAAATAAAAAAGCCATCTGTTTACTTTAGTATTTTAACCACATACAACTAAAATTGATTACTATAAAACATGCAATTTACGTTGTGAAATGCTTCATAGAAATATTAACAGAAATTATTTATAGTAACATTTCCTTCCTCTTCCTCTCCCTCTCTCTACAGTGTCCTTACAAACATTAATGACATGAAGTGAAGCAAATGCCTCAGTTCCCCACAAATTGTCTACTCTTACTACTTTTTCTTTTACAGCTGTTTTTCAAAAATGCAACTGATGCTTTGCAGTCACATTTACTCACTAAATTTCTATATTGTTCTTCCTGTTCATCTCCATCTTCATCTCCAAATTCCAAATTCTAGTTCATTTCCAAGGCAATCCCAATTCCTCTCGTCAACTGATTTGCTTTTCTCCAACGCTTAAGCATTTTCCTTTGAACAATGGAAAATGTTTCATTGACAGTGTCTTTCTGTGCTTTATCATCAGAAGAATGAGAAGGAGTCCCCTTCTGCTTGATGGCTCAGTTTGTTGGACAAACTTTTGTATTTCCTCCTTACTCTGTTCTGCAACAAATAATTACAGATCTTCCAGGAAAAAATAAACATTCTAAATATAGCCGGTCACAGCAGCTTTAATCTCATACCTGCCACCTGCCATTCCCAGACTGCTGGAATAAATTTCTCTTCTGCCTTGTGTACAGTAAATCATTTTCAACAAACATTCTACTGTCTCCAGCTATTAATATTTTGCCCTTTTCCCACAGTTTTGTCAGAATCTATTCTTTCTGCTGGTAGGTTTGCATCTTTACTAATACAAGTCTTGGCTGCTTTCTCATGGCCAAATGTTTGAGCACTTTTTGTGCCCTTTCAACTAACAGTTCCTGCTGTGGAATACTAGTCCAGTTGCTTATCTGTGCCTTCGTAAAATTAACACAGTCTGATCCTTCTAGTTTCTCTGGGTACAGCAGAGAATCTCAGATTTTCACCATGTACTTGGTCCTCTAATTCTACCATTTTATTTTGAAATGTCTCTTCTTGAGGATTCTCATACTTGGCCAATCTTTTCTTCATTTCAGTCTCTAATTTTTGCAATTTTATCAGCTCATCTAAACATCTGTTTAAAGCTTCTTCCATTTTTCCAACCTTTTGTTACTTGAGTTGATAAAACATTGAAGGAGTAGGTTTATTTTAATCAGCTCTAAGCACAATTTTTTTTTTTACTCTAGATTACTGGAAGCAATGTCTTGCACCAAAGCTGGAGCTTGAACTGCTTATTGCTGAACAGTTGCAGGTGTCTTCCCAGTCTGTGTTTTCTCTTCACCTTTTCCACATGATTTTCTTTCAGGCTCTCTCAATTTCCTCTTTGCTGGCATCCAGGCAGTGAAGTTACTAGCCAGTATCTGAATTTAATAAAAGTGGTCAAGTTCCTGGCCCTTGTCTTTCAATTTTGTTTTTCACACTGGGAAAGCTGAAGTTAAGCCATTAGTAAGTGTGCAGACATTTTAGAAACGTCCACTGGAGTGAAGTCTTGGGACTACTGATACCCATCCTGGTACTAAATGCAAACAACTGGTATAATATTTGAAGAGCAGGGACTGTCTCTTTCAAGCATCTAAACATTCAGATCTGGCTTTTCTGTTTTTATGGTAGTCTCAGGAGGTTGAGACTTACACACACAGAAGTGAGGGTCTTGTTCTACTGTTCAACTCTCCTGAGGTGATGATAGATTTTACAATCAAATAGGACAGGTCTAGAGAAAGAAGAACCTAAAAACGTCACTTTAGTGTCTTAGACAAAGTGTGACAGTCACAGCCAGGAGCACCAGTACCTGATCCTTGTACTTCAGAAAGTACAATTGAAGTACATTTGTAGGGCAGTGGCCTAGGCCTTTCCTTCTTTCAGCATCCATCTAGGAACTCCTCTACAGCATGAGGCCAATCACCATCCAGATCTGTTTGAAAATATACCAAATGTGTTAAGTTACTTCAACATTTGAAGGAACAACATGTGGATGTAATCACATTTCTCAAATGTCCATTACCTTGGACTCTTTGGTGGGTGAACAGCTGGCTTCTCAAGAGCAAGAGCCTTTTAAAGTCTAACTGTGGAAAATGGACTGGTAATCTCTGCTGGAAATGAAAATTACCCTTGAGGACTTGAAACTATTCTGTATAGGGGACAGCAACATCTAGGTTTCTCGACTGTGATTTTGGTAGCTTCCTTTCACATGCTTATCATGGTTGGAACTACCAGTTTAATTTCTTGAGTTATTTTGGGTTTCTAATACCATGATGGTAATGGGCCCCATTCCTTAGTCAGGCTATGATTAGAGTTCATTAAATTAGTATTGGTTAAGTCTTTGATATTAGGTAAGAGTGCTCTTCTCAGCACCCGTAACATGTTCAGAATTGCACTCTTCTGTAATTCATACAGGGTTACATGTATTGGTAGCATTTTTAAGTATGACTGCAAATTCTTTTTTTAATTAGACTTGTGACTCCTACTACTATTGGAACTGTCTGGATATCTTTCTTCCACACTGATCTTGTTTCACCCTGCAAATCCAAGAGAACTACACAGGAGAACAGTGGAATGTAAAAGCTGATATATTGCAGCCTTCTCTGTGGAGAGGGAACAGATTCAGAAGAGCAACCTACAGCTGCATTAAATATAAATACTCACAAAACTTAGAGCCAACTTTATCTCACCCTGCCCCCCCACACACAAACAGATGGCCTCTTCTTCGTCATACAGATTATCTGCTGGGGAATCCCAGAGTGAATCCAAATGCCTGTTTTCATTACAGCAGAGTCTGTAGATGTAGACACAGAATCCGAAGGTGCTAAAGTTCTCCAAACAGAGTACCAATGGGAGTGCTTGTTAAGGAAACCGATAACAGCTTGGCCTACCATTATAACTATTCCTGAATATAAATATCTTTAATGGTTTTAACACATAACTCCTAAGATGACAAGCTAGACAGACAAATTTAAAAGTTTTTTCACCCTTTGCAAGTCTGAAACAGTACCTACCTCCCAAATCAAGCAAGGCCATACACGAGTGCCCTGATGTAAATTGATGTCTATCCATCCAATCAAGACTAGCCTTAAAAGGAAGACAAAGTAGTACTTTGCTTGATCTGCATTAGTACCTTATTCCACAGGCTGAAAATATACAGAGTTCAGAACCTGTCCCTCTAGTGAGTCTTGTTTTTTTTATTTGATGGTGTAAATTTAAGTCCTTAATACAGGTACGTATACAGCTACTGGTTTTGCAAAGAAATAATGTCAAAATGGATTAGGTCATTCATGACTTGAAAAGCAAGACACAGGTCACCTCAGAACAGCAGTAAGCTACAGAGTAAAAGAAGAGTTGTGCTAATCTTTTGAAATAGTTGAAACATTTAAGGCCTTTCATTTTTTTTTTGGTTAAAATTGTTGGGACCTTTCCATTTGAGGGATATGCTTGGACTTGTATGTACTAAAAGGGCACTGTAATTGATGATGGGTCTTAAGGTAAGAGAATAGTGGAACGGACTTCTTGATATCTTGTAGACATTCCCTTGGAAATAAAGTGGCTCAAACAGGATTTCCTGACTATTGTGGAAAGATGATCAGTGAGGGAGAGATAGAGTTGCCCACATAAATACCCAGGTCTCTTATGACCATATCTGTTATGAGTATCGCTTATAATATGAGATGGGAGCAACTTTGTTGCCAACCACCACTATGCTGCATTCTGCATTTGGCTTGAGACCATTTTCAGCACAGCAGGTATGCGCATATTCCATCCCTTTTTGTAGTAGTTTAGTATCTATAGATGAACAGGTAACCATGCCCCGCTTGCACTCTTTGAAAAACCTGGTCAACCATACTTCAAGGATATTGGCCTGGATGTCTGCAAACTAAAAGCCAAACAACAGGGGGCCTAGCAATGTTCCCTGTGTTATTTCGCTAGTCAATGTTATATTCAGAGAGGGTACTAGCAACTTTCACTATATGGGATCTGTTGGATAGTTTGCAATCCACTGGACAACACAGGAGCTTACATTAAGTTTGTCTAACTTTTCAATACCAGCATAGAGGAGAGTGTCAAGCAGCATGCACAGACTAACCACAGTCCACAGCCTTAGTAACCTTTTCAAAGAAGTTCAGGCAACAGGACCCGCCCTTCACACATCCAGAATGAGTGCAGTGTAGATTGGTTAAGTTCCCTATGTCTATGTAATGGAGTTCTGCTATGATACACTCCATGGCTTTGCATCTATGGCTGAATGGCGTAATTACCTGGTTCTGTAGACAGACCACCCTTATATAGAGGAGTCACAGTGGTTCTTCTCCAGGCAGCAGGGACAAACCCTATTGACACGCAGGGATGTAGAGGCTTGGATAGTACATACTTAAGTCCTGATGAGAATGCAGCCGGATATATTCACTGGTTCCATATAAACAATTTTTAGCCTTTGACAGGTATTCTAAGGCTTGTTCCAAAGTGATTACAGGGGAAACTAACTCACTACCCATATTAAGTCCAATATCCCTGAACATTTTATGTTAGTATTACATCTGCCTGCTACAATACTGACTATACCCTTGCCATTGAAATATATGAAATTATGAAGGATGAACTCAAGGCACTGTTGAATTCTCTCAGGCATTCAGAAATGGTGTGGGAGCAATCAAGACCAGCCTTCCTCTGTGTACTGTGTGTGCGCAAGCCCTGATGCTCATTAAGAATGAATGAGTATTAGTAAGACAGAGTGAGAAAACTCATTAAATGTCCTCAAAGCAGCAACAGGGACTGAAGAAAGAGTGGTTAACAGTTTCACATTGCTGCAGGAAAGTACAAGTATCAGCAGTCCTCACTAGTACTTTATTGGTGATCTCAGAGATCCTGTGCACACAGCAGTATCAAGACTGAAAACTTATGCAGCAGTCTTAAAAGGATGAGAATGCACTGATCTATTTTTTTTTTTAACCATACTGAAGGTTGGAAATGAAGACAGGAAAATGGTGAAAGAGGCAAACAAGCAGAGAGTAGAACATAAGGTAAAATAATTAGTGAGTGACTAGAATGGAGGTAGATGAAAAAAGGATTTTTTTGTTCAGGTACCCATTTTACATATTAATAAGGTAAACTGGGAAAGCCAGTAAAGGAAGTAAGTGGAGAAAAAGTGGGTTAAGGTAAGAAGCAGGGGCACACAGACAAATATAGAAGACAGACAAGTCTGACAGGGGAGATGCTAACATAATCAAGGATAGGGAAAACAATGGAGAAGAAGGCATCACACAAACACACACACACATATATGTATACGCAGAGGAAAACGACAATGATGATGAGGCGGACTGGACTCATACGTAGATCTTTATACCCCACGACATAAGAGCCGAGGCCCTGCATCAGGCATACAACCTCAGGAAAATAAAGCTTTGATACCTCAGCTAGATGTCAGCGGTGACAATCCATGTCAGGAATATTGCAACAGTGATTTCAGTCAGGATGTCACTGTAATGGGGGAATAGAAGGAGGTGTGCAGCTATGATCAAGGGACAGCTTATTCCCCACCCTAGGCTCCCTCACCACTAGACACTGGCTCTAAGGTTAAGGCTGCAACTCTATGAATTTCCATAGAAGGACCTCTAGAGAGCTGATTTTAACATCCACACACTTAGAAACAAGGTCACCCGCGGTGGTGGTGCTGCGGTAGCGTTGTCACCTCACAGTTAGACGCTATCCGGTTCGATTCTCACTTAGAGCGTCTTCTGTGTGGGGACATGTGTGAATGGGCGTACGTTCATTGAAGGTTGTGTGTCAGGGCTTTTAACTCGGCATGTAAAAATCAACTACCAATCGTTAGCGGACCGGAGTTCCGCTGTGGCGACCCCTAACCGAGAAAAGCCGAAAGACACAACAACAACAACACTTAGAAACAAGGTCCCCCAACTCTTCCTCCATCTGCTGCCTGGTGATATGTGGGCCACCTCCACTCTCAGTTCTACCCATAGCAGCTACAGCAGCACCTTTGTCAGCAGGGCTGGTGGCTGTGGAAATGACAGTGGCAGCTATGGACACCAATGGTTGTGGTGCTGGTTTAGTTATCAGTCACCAGTGGTTGGGCAACAGCTGCATATGCATGTAAATGGATAAAAACAACATATATAAAATGCAAAGGATAGTGAGAAAGAGGGGAGGGAGAGAACTGTAAAACTTCTGTGAAAAAAATCTTATTCTGACTATTTAAGTTTTACTATACTACAATGGTCATGAAACACCCACACAATGGCGACACATTCAGGCCTTTACTATGCTTACATTTACAGCACAAGGCGAATATGATGAAGCAGAACTGCAAAAATGCTGATTTGTTCTTCAATTTTGAGCCACTTCTCCTTACAGTTTGTACTAGTTTTCATTAAATAATCTGACTAAATCCTTTAAAATGCAATAGTTTAATACTTTATTGTCCTTTAAATGCGATTATGTTTTAATAATTTAATGTTGCTATTGCTGGGTTTAAAACCTAGGCGGACAAAAATCACACTTTACAACAAAAAAAAAGTCACTCCAGCATACAACTACCAGTCCCTGTGCTGTCTCGTATTCACAGACATACCTCCCATGGCAGGGTCCAAAGCAATTGTTCCAGTTAACACAGCACTCATCTGACTTAGAATGAAGGCTAAAAGATTTTTTTATGGAAAGGAGGTGTTCTGATTTTTTTCCTTAAAACATTCAGCTGAGAATTATTTGTTACAATGCCAGCATTTTCTCAACCTGGAAACAGTGTTTGTACTTTTTTTTTTTTTTTTTTTACATAGGCTAAGCCTACATCATTCAGAATGAGTGGAATCTCCACCCATTTTATTTATTTATTTATTTTGCCTTTATTTGTACTGCTTGAATCAAATTTTACTTTGTGGATCTAATATACAAGAGATTCTTAAGCTTGAAGCTGGCAGGGTTAAACCCTAAAACTCCAGTCAGGTTATAAGGATAATTTATATACACCCACCCAACCGTAATAATGATGTGCCAAAATACTACTCCTTTGGGACATGAACCCACAACTTTCAGAGTCTGTAACCTTAAGACCACTGCATTCACATGTAGAGCTATATTAGTAGTCTAAAAAAGCCTGCCATGAAATGCACGCTAATGCTGTGCATCACACACCTGCAGAATGAGACAGCATACAGTGCACGCTTATGTGTACACCACACTGCTGTTGGCAATGTACTCAGAAGGAAAAATGAAACACCCATTGAACTTTGTCTGCAATAGCTGGAGAAATGAAGAATGTGCAGAACAGAACCCAAAGCTGTCAGCACATCTAATGCACAAACTGAACTGGGAAGCTGCCAGGCTACCTTCACAATACTATTAAAGGCTGCACTTAAATATGCAGCAATGTCATCAGTCCAGGTATATGTGTGATAGGCGAACCAAAGCCATGGAAACTGCTACTCAAACAAAATTTGTCAATGATATATGCTAATATACAATTCATATGGGACTTGAAAAATCCACAGCCTTTAATAGCAACCTGTAAGGCAATATATTTACAGGCTGAGCTACTTCAGTAGTCTAAGAAAATACTGCAGTGAATGTGTGCCACACATGCAGAAAGAATCTACTGCAAGCATAATAGTAAGACAGAACTGCCTTAATGCCTTAAACTACATATACAAGTACAAGGAAACCTGCAGCCACTGACATATCAAGCCTATAGCGCTCCCATTCAATATTGAAAGTACAACTCAAGTGCCTACACCATATACAACAAGATGCAACACCCACCTATCTTAATCCTGCACACTCCTTATTTGAATAGTGTTTTTTCAAATAAACATGTAGCAA
Source organism: Protopterus annectens (assembly GCF_019279795.1). Lineage (NCBI taxonomy): Eukaryota > Metazoa > Chordata > Ceratodontiformes > Protopteridae > Protopterus > Protopterus annectens. The sequence goes on along the minus strand of NC_056728.1, from coordinate 196,301,486 downwards.
CAAATAATTCTTAAACTTGCTGCACTTGTAGTCAACTACTAGTCTAGTGTCAAACAGCATAACATTATTGGATAAATAGGTTCATAGGTTAGTAGTAGGCTAACTGACTTTGCGAGCCATTGTAAGCCTAGCCAATTATCCCTTGTGAGATTCAAACCCTGCACCTTGGGTTTGTAAGGCAAACACCTTAATCATTAGGCCACCACCCAACCTAGCATCACCAAATCCTAAACTGACAAGGTACAACACAGCCTGAATGTATGGTAACAATTTATCTATTTAGACAGATATATTGCAGGAGCACTGCTACCATAAGGCCCAACTCCCAAACGTTTTTCACAGAGAATTCTGTCATTGAACAGTAGCCTGTGGTCACTTACACTGACCCCGATCCTACAGGAGCTTTGCCACAAGGCCCAAATCTCATATTTTTATTATATGAAAATTTAACATGAACCTTGATGTGTATTAACTTCATCTAGTTAAGTATGCACTTGCCCTGTGCTGGAAAGTGGCTGTAACATCCTCCCTTCTATTGGTCTCTTGACCAAACAGATTACACTACACATGTCCATTACTTAAGTCTTTCTAGCTGCCAGGTTTCGGCATTCAGGAAATGAAAGAAGACCTATTCTACTTTGTGCCTATTTGCTAATTGTGTTGTACTGGCTATAAACTGATTACTCTCTGTTATAATTTGACCCAAGGGTGGGAACCTGCTACAGTCCCCTTACTCTACTATAAACGACTTCCTACATACAAATTTCAAGTCACACACTGTTACTAGGCGAATGACTTGGGGGTATTTATAAGCCTAGCCAAGTTTTTCCTAAAGGAATGATGACATCCTGTATCCAAATAGGAAATAAACAAATATGTATTACTGTCCTTTATATCCCTCCTTCTGGCAACACAGCTATACTGGAAGATTTCTTACATTGGATAACTATAAGATTTCCACAAGAAAAATTACTACTAGGTGATGTGAATGTTAATTGATTGGACATAAACTCTACCTACCCTACATCTAGCATAAACGTATATGGTTCCACACAACTAATTAATAGCCCCATACATTACAGCAAGACAAACTTCCTATTAGACTGGATCATAGTATCGGACCCTAGTAAATACAACATCACAAGTACAATGTCCTTCTGTTTCAGTGATCATCTCCCAATCTATACAAGCAGACATCTCATACATCCACTTAAACAGCAAGTTTAAAAAAAACAATAGATATCCTTTCCAGTTTAACCCAGAAAAGTTAATTACTAACCCATCATCTATTAACTGAAACATTGTAAAAAATCAGGTCAGTAACCTCCCTCCCATCCTTCAAAACCATTCTGAAAGACTTCCTAGCCAATGGCTGGCTCTGTTTTTGCTTAACACCAGGATAAACTACATCTCCGAATGTTATATTACCTATTCATTCCTTACTCTCCCCTCCTTCACTCACTTCCTTACTTCTATCACTTTCTCTACCCTGGCTTTCTCTTTAAATATACCATAAGACTGCTATTCTTGCATTTTATGTTGCAATTCCTGTTTGTATTATACTAACTTACTTTTAATTTCTCTATAAACTGGCTAAAATTTCTCCAAATATTAAAATTGTCATATAACTTACAACTATTCAGTGTTTTCATATCATGTCTAATTTGGTATAATTTAAACTGCAGAACTTTTATTGTGTTTTTGAAGATTGTAAAATTGTTCTTAAAATTTTTTGCAATACTTTGGGGCTTTTGTACCCAGGTCTTTGCTACAAATGGGCTCCTACATAGTCAGAATTTCCCGATAATCAATTGTCAATAAACAATTAAATTTTCTTCACTATGTGGGTGGGGAGGAGTAGGTAGTGTCCGACATGCTGAAGGCTACGATATTTTACAGTATAATCTAGGAGACTGGTATATTTTTCTTTACAGCCTCAGCATAAGTTACAGGCTTAGCGGTGTGCTGTGACTGATGTGGTGTTGTAGACATATTATGCTTATCTACACTGGGCTGATGGAAGAGGCTTGCCTCTATGCTTCTTAAAAAAAAATAGTTATGCACTCCCCATAATGTTACATCTGTGTTGTCCATTTTCATTCCTCCTCAACTGATCGGTCTTGGATCCAACTCGCCCTCTTCTTCCACATCTTTGGATCCAAACTCTCGGGCTTCTCCCTTTACCCACAATGCACTGCCAGCTTAACATAGATCACACTGAGTTTGCTACCCATACGAGTCAATGAATAATACCTTAACAAAATTCAAGGTGGTATAAAATAAGAAAAAATCGGGAGCTCAAATAAGGAACAGTTTCCAAAGTGATACTCTTAGGCCTCTCCAGGAGCAAATGGAAGGGTATTAAGACAGTAGGAAGTTGAAGGAAGAAAATGGACAACACAGATGTAACATTATGGTGAATACCTCATTTTTTATCTAATGCTGTCATTTTCATTCATTCTTCAAATGATGGGACAGAGTCCCCAGTTAGATGAACCTTGTTTGAAAGAATTGGGAAGAAAACCAGGAGGTTAATGACCTAGTTGATATTAGACTCCAAAGCTACCTTAGGCAAAAAAAGACTGGTTGGTCTGTAAAGAAACCATGTCTTTATAGAAAATCGGGTAAAGAGGTTTGGAAGACAGAGCCTGCAGTTCAGATAATTGTCTAGCCAATGTAATAGTGACTAGAAAAAAATGATTTTTCCAAGACAAAATCTTGAGGGCTAACCTGGCTGAGGGTTCAAAGTGGCATGGAGTCAGAGCTTGAAGCAAAATAGTTAAATCCCAAGGAGGAGTAGGATCCTTTAGAGGAGGTCTAAGTTAAAAAGTTCCTTTGAGAAAGGCTTTGCATAACTTAGAATAAGCCAAGGAAGAATTATTTTCACCCATATGGAAGTATGAAATGTCAGTCAACTGGACCTTAATGGTAGAAAAGCTAGCCCCTTCATTGAAAGTTCAAGCTAAAAAATCTAGTACAACTGATGTAGGGGAAGAAAAGAGGTCCAAATCCACTTAAAGGCCCAGAGCACAAATCTCTTCCATTTACTTTTGTATATCTTTCTAGCAGCTTTTTGAGAAGATAAAATATAAAGGACCAGGGAGGATCTTTAAAGATGTGTACTATTGAACATACCCATTTGTTCTTTCACAGTAGAGGCAAAATGGACTGGACAGTGACCATCCAGAACTTTGTACATTTGACACATTGGTTTAACCTGCAGAAATCCAGGATGGGTCTCAAGCCCCCTGTCTTCTTTAGCACTAAAGAATCCTGAGGAAGTTCCAAATCCTATCTGGTCTGGAGGGACCTCCTGGATGACTCTTTCTGAGCAGCATTTCCATTTCTAATGTTGCCATCTCCCCCTAACTGCATGGAACATAAGGGATTCATTTTATTCTTGTAGGTGGAATTTGGGAAAATAAGACAATCTCTGGATATAATTCTCTGTACCCAGGAATCTTTTGTGATGGAAACCCAGGCTTTTTAGTGGGGAGACAAATGCCTGTCAACTGCCTCCAGAATGAAACAGTTGGGCCACCTTTCAAGAGCACTGGGAGGGTTTATAAGAGAAGAAACCCTGGTTCTGCCGGCCACCTCTGCCACAGGGATGGCATCTTCCATTAGTTCTCCCCTCTGTCTCTGGGAGAACCATCTCCTCACAAGTCTTGGAAAGGACTCTAGGATTTGCAGAATCACCAAATCAGTCTACCTTCTTGTTGATTCCAGGAAAAGGTCTTTGAGGGGTAGAAAAACATATTCCAGACAAGGTCTTTCCTTCCTGCTCACATCTGGAGTGCTTTTCTTTTTACTTTTCGGCCAAATAAGAAAGATCCATTAAATGTAGCATTGATGAATGAAGACATGAAGGGCTCTGCAAATTGGTACAGATGAGGCACATCTCCTAATAGTTATGCCTGAACCCATTGCCTGTGAGGTACCTTCTGCTGCATGAAAAGTCAGCCTCAGACACTTTCGTTATAGACTGGTGGGTAGCCAGTTGTGAAGAGCCTATTCTGATCCTCTACAGACATGGACCCAGAAGAAGAGCTTGAGAGCTCCTTAGTCAAATCTCTTTGTAGTCTCCTGAAATGTGACAAGTAATTCAACAACCACAGAACAAAGGTCACTGAAGTATAAATGGGCTTACCAAATCTGCCTTAGATTCCCTCTTAGGGGGATAGACAGAAGAGCTCTGCTCTGTAAGCTTTTTCTTAGTGGCTGCTGACACAACCATGGCATCAACTGGGACCCTCTTGCTCCAGTATGTCCCGTCCTTCGGGTAGGCTAGATATTTATCTGGATGCTTAGGGATGGGCTCCACCGTTTCTGGTTCCTTCTATGCCCACCGAGATACGTGGTTGATAAGTTCATCAGACTGGGGGAAGTCATCTAAGATGCAGCCAGGCCCGACCCAAAAGCCTCCAGAACACAGACTGCTCTTGAGAAGGGACTTCAGAAGACTATCCACCTTTTTGCTTTAGAAGTTCAAGAAGGTCATCAAAGGACAGGTCTTTAGGTGGAGATCTGGGGGACCCTTCCTTTTCATAGAAATCAGTGTCCTCAATGACAGATACCTATAGGGAATCAAAGTGTCGCCTTTTATACATTTTCTTCCAAGGAACCTCATCAGCGGGATGGTCTGTTCAGGCATCAGAAATGTCAGGGAAGTCCTGAGAAACTGACTGGAGATTTGAACGGACCAGCTATCTCAGTAAAGATAAAGGCTCACAGCAATGACCCAAAGTGATATGATGTGGGGGGGAGATGTCCTTTCTTTAGGTAAAGAGAAAGTTCTCTCCATAATCTCAAAGGCAGAGTGCCTACAGGAGACTGAAGCCAGAGGTAGCTGAGCCAATTTCCTGAACCAACTCCTGAATTCCTTTAAGAACTCAACCTGAGGATGGAGTTGGACACAAGCTCTCTACAGCCGAAGCTCCAAGTGTAGGGACAGCTTTGATAACTTTGGAGTTAACCTCGGCCCCCTGGATCTGGCACTGATGCTTCTACTTTTGCTTTGAGTCCTATGACTCAAAAAAACTGGGAGCCGGACAGCAACCAGTTAAAGAGTGAAATGTCTTTGGATCCGATGAGGACACCCCCAGGCATATCGGATCAAAGGGCTCCAAAACAACTGGTCAGATCAGAGAAGGAGAAACTAAAGAAGGACTAGTCATGGGCAGGCTTCACAGATCTGATGGAAGCTGAAGTCAGAATTACCCCCATCTGTATCTGAGCTCTGATGAATTTCCATATCATCCTTTCCAATTCAACCTTGGTTAGACTCCTGGAAGACCTGAGTGAGGAGCTAGTGGATGTTGACCTCGAGTGCTTGCGAGGAGACTCCAGCAAAAATGGAGAAGGGAGTTGATGGTATTGCTTCTGGCAAGTAAAGAGGTAACCAGATCAGAGGCAATTTTGAATTCGAAGCAGTAGGATCTGAAGTCTTCTGACTCGAATTTGACACTTTAGGAGGTGGCTTTAAAGAAGGAACCGAAGACGAAGGATCCAGAGATCTCTTTCTGACTCTTTATCCTTGGAAGCAGACTTGGGCTTCACTTTGTCAGACTTTTTTGAGGTGGGTCTCTGCCCCAGCTGGGAAGAAGAAGAAGAGGAAGGAAGAAGACCCTTCAAAACAAGTTTATTGCATCTATCAGTAAGTGCCCTGTAGTTGAAGCCAGCATAAATTGTTTAATCTGCATCTAAATGGGCAGCACCCACACAAAAGATGCATTCCCCGTGGGCATCTGAATTAGGGATTTTCTGTCCACAGGAGATGCATTTTTTGAAGCCAGTCAGTTTATCAGCCATCCTAGCATACATCTAAAAATGGGGAAGGCCCAAAAGGAAATACCTGCAAATATGGGAAAAAATTACATAATGCTTTGTCCCTTTTTCAAAAAAAGACTACTAACAATGGTAGTCAAGAATACCCTAAAAAGGGTGGGAAGAGGACAAAGAGAAGAAAGCCAAAGTACCAACAATGGTGCTGGAAGGGAATATAGAGGTTTTAATAAAAATCACCAAGGAAAGGAAAAAGGACTTCACTAACAGAAGAAAAATTACTGAAATAAAGGAAGTAAGGTGACAGAAATTCAGCAGATAGCCTACTGAGAGAAAAAAAAATGAAAGACTGTTTTAACCCAGAAAACACCAATAGCTCAAGAGTGAGTGGATCCTCGTCTATAGTGACATGGCAGCAAATGAGATCTGGGGTATGTTAGACTGCTGGGGCATTATTGGTAAAGGGCAGAGCTTGAGTGTTTGGCTCAGAGGATCTGGAATAAGCTGCTGAGATGGATCACAGACCCATCAGTTGAGGAATAAATGAAAGTGACATCTGATTATCTGTTACAGAGTGGAGGATGATGGCTGGTCATAGCAGACAGGAGGTGGGGTTGCAGATAGCCTTCTACAGAAGGCAGTCAAGATTTATTAGCAAAGTACTTAACATCTTACTCTGAAGATGAGTAACCAATCTAGCAGTACTTAGTAAAAAGACAGAATTAGGTTTGCCAGAAATGATAGTTACTGGTTATTCGCCTACTGACTACTACCAGTTTTTGTCTCATTACGGCTAAACCCATCTAGTAATCAATGTCCCTTTGCTCCATTTCTCACTAGAAGCAAAAACAGTGCCATTAATCTCAAACGTTCTGGAGAAGCTGCTGCCTTTTGGAGCAGTCTCATCCTAAGTGTTGTATGAATTTGTAGGCTTGTACATTCTCCTGGCAGACGCCCTGGATAGCATATACAGCAGCTCAGTGCAAGAGTGCTTAGCTGCACAATGGTCTAAAACCAAACCAGACAAGGAAGTCCCATACGCACTACCCAATCGGGCACCATCACAAATCATTGTCACCATACGCACTAATCCTAAGCTGGATCCAAAGCAACAGTCTTCAGGCTTTCCAGTGATTGGTAGTCTCTAGAAGGCTACAAAAATGTGTTCTTTCTCTCACTAGGAGCAAAACATAAGGTGGTTAAAAACTTCCCATAAGAGAGGGCTTGTGGCTGAACAAACATGTCAGTGGGAATGGAGGCAGTACAAAACAGACAAGCAGTGGAGTTATTCTATAATGTGGGGCCCAGTACCAGAAATCCTCAAATCAGACTTGACATGGGCAAAGCAAACAAAAAGGTAGTACTAAATAATTGGCACTTGAACTAGAGTTGCTTCTATTGGTATAGCTAACACCTAAAAATATATCAAAAGGATAGCTCCACAGGACAGAATGACTGGACTGATGCTGCAGGCACCAGTGTCAGAAATTGAAGGTAAAGTGCAAAATGAATTAAAACTGATGCCAGCAAAGGAGTCACATGAGCCAGGGACATGAGCACCAGAGAAAATCAATCTCTAGGAGGATAAACTGAGCATCTTACATGCCTTGAATAGAAGGGACAGAGATAGCATCCAATCTCCTTTCATGTGCTTTAATGGGATGCATTCATTTGTGTAAAAAAATAACTTATGTACTCATCATAATGTTCCATCTGTGTTGTCCATTTTCATTCTTCAACAAGTGGGATCGTATTCAACCCTCGGATCCAACTCAGCAGCCTTTTTTTTTTTTTTTTTTTTTTTTTTTTTTACAGCTTGTGGATACTGGAAAGTTCTCAAGCTCCTCCCTTACCCATAATGCTCTAGTCCCCTACCACACATCACATCTTGTCTGCTGCTCTTTTAGCTTTCTAGAAACTTAGAAACAATCATATATGAGAAACCAGTAATGAAGCTCAAAGGCAGGAACACTGGTTCTCCTTATACAGACCTTACAAAGTTTTGAAGAAGCTAAGGAGGAATCATTTACTCCTATGTGGAAATTAGAAATGGCAGCTAGTTGCTCCTTCATTAAAATTGCAGCCAAAAACTCAACAACCTTAGGCACTGGTGCTGAAAAAGGATCAAGGTCTCTGTTGTGCCCAAAAAGCAAATCTTTTCTATTTACTTCTGTACATTTTCCTAGTGGAAGCTTTACGGGAAGACAAAAGAATGTGATGTACAGGGGAGGAGCGCCTTGGTTGTCTGGCTATCAATGGAAGTGGAGAAACCATGCAGTCCACTTTAGGCCTGAAATGTCTGGGTGTATCATGCCTATCGGGTGAGACAGGAGGTCTGGAATTGGATCCAGAATCCATGATGGGCGAACTAGATGAGGCCAAGGAAAGGGGAACCAAATCTGAGGAGGCCAATAAGATGCAAGGAGTTGGGGGAGTTAGGGTAAAGGAGACTGGGGGGGGACAATTGTGGTGATTCCCACAGTGGGAGGGATCAGGGCAAAGAACCTACTGCACTTGCTGTTGAGGGAGATGAAAAGAGGTCGCAGCAAGGTCAGCCCCATTGGCGGAATATCTTTACTGCAATTTTCATGTTGAGAGACCACTCATGAGGCAATAAAAACAGACCTGCTCAACTTATCTGCTATCATGCTGGATTTCCCCGGAATGTGCATTATCATCAGAAAATCGACTGGATGAGACTGCCAACTGCCACACACTCGGGACTTCTTGACACAAGGGATAAGAGTCTGGTTCCTCCTTGCTTGCTGATGTACCATACCACTGATATTTTGTCTGCCTGAATCTCAACAGTCCCGAAAGGCCTGCAACACTAGGGAGTACTGCTCTCATTTCCAGGACACTGACATGCATGCTGGACTCTTTGGGGGACCAGGTGCCTTGGACGATCTTTCCCAAGAAGTGCCCCCCCACCAAAATTGGGAAGTGTCGGTGGTCACTATGGCTTTGAGCTGAGGAAGAATTAAGGGGTGTACTTGTAAAGTCTGATCTGAGCAAATCCAAAACAAGAGCTACTTTTTGCATGCCTGAGTTATTCTGATCTGGGTGGACATAGGCTGGTGCAGAACAGACCACTGAGCTGCTAGGGTCCACTGAAGAATTCTCATATGGTATCTTGCTAATGGAACTAGAACTATGACAGTGGACATAGGTACCAAGGCTTGTAGAATCAGATCAAGCTGATAAAGAATTTTGGATTATCTTTTTGACTTGAAGTTGAACAGTTTGCACCCCTGGGTAGGGAAGGGAGGCTGTCACTGATACAATATTGAACAAGGCCCCTATGAACTCAAATTTTTGAGATGGTTCTAGCTGAGATTTGCTGTGATTGATGTTAATTCCTAGATGAGAGCAAATCTGGAGTACATAATCTCATGCTTTTATCAGAAGATGCCTGGTCGGAGCGGTTATAAGCTAGTCATCCAAGTTCAGAAACACCAGTAATCCCTACAGTTTCAAGTCGGCTGCTACTACTGCCATGCATTTGAACATGCTGGGGGCTGTGGTGAGGCCAAAGGGGAGAGCTCTGAATTGGTAATGACTGGCTCCCAGCCAGAAACGTATGTATCTTCTGGATCATCTGTTTATTTTTACATGATCGTATGCAAACTGAAGATCTATTGAGCACATCCAGTCATCCTTGTGCAAGAAAGGCAAAATGGACTGAACCATGACCATCCGGAACTTCATGTACTGAAATGATTTGTTCTGATTACAGAAATACAAAACTGGTCTCCAGTCCCATTTTCTTCAGCACTAAAAAAAAATCTTGAACAAGTTCTGGACTCTTCCTGGTATGAGGGGAACTCTTGGATGACTTTTTTCTAGAAGCTTTCAAATTTCTAGTGCTGCTGCTTTGTCTGGGTGAAAATGGGAATCTTGTTTACTGTTAATGGGGGGAGATCTTATATAACCTCTGGAAATAATCCTCTGCACCCATGTATCTTTTGTAATGTCTGGCTCTCTGGTGCAGGGGTAGCTGAACCCTGACTGCTTCCAGAGGTGGACAATTGGGCCTCCTTTCAGGAGAGCTGGTAGGATCTGTCAGGGAAAGAGTGTCCCTAGATCCTTGATTCTGCAGGCCTACCCCATTACATAGGCAGCGTCTTCCATAAGAGTTTCTCCTCTGCCCCTGGGGGAACTATCTCCACATCTATCATAAAAGGGACCCTGGGATTTTCTGAACCACATCTTTCAACCACCTCACCGATTCCTACAGTTGGTGCTTTGAGGGCTCAAAAAATGTATGGCATCTGCAGACAGGGTCTTACCATCCTGCTCACACCTGGATAGTGTGTCTTTAACCTTGGGGCCAAACAAAGCTGGGATGTTGAACACAGGGATCTATAGGAACCTTGCCACCAGAATGCACTTTTGCATAGACATAGTCTGCATCCCGGCTACGTGTTTAGGAATGTAGTCAGGGGTCAGGCTTTGCGGGTGGGTATCCCGGTATAACCCTTCAAATGTAGGGTTTTCTAATGAGTTGGATGAGTTGCATCAAAGGTTTAGTGCTTGAGCATACAAGATGGACAATATCGAGGAGGGCTTGGATGGGATTTCCTTGCTAAGGAAAGGTATAGCTACCCCATATTTTTCGGAATCCTATATTAGTCATGGCGCCACCTGTGGTGATGGCCATGTAGGAGCAGATTCCTTAGAGCACCTGGACAGTATCAATCAGCTTAAAAACATTAATGGATCTGATACCATCAGAATTCCCATATTTTATACTAAGGATGTAGGACATACTAAGGATATCATTTGGAATCACTGGGAAAAGTTAACAGTGGATCCTGATATTAGAGAGATTGCAGGAGATGCCCTACAGTTTGTATACAAGAACAAGTTTAATTTGAAGAGGTTATTATGTTACCCCAACAACAGAGACAGGATTAATGGGCATGATGCCTTTGGGACTTTTCCATGCGGACAATGCAACTTTTGTGAGTTCATAGACTCTAATAGTACTTTTATTCATCCCCTTGATCAACATGAATATGTCTTTCCTGTATTTGCTGACTGCATGTCTGAGCATGTTGTTTACCTTGCTTCCTGTGAGATCTGTGGAAAGTATTATGTGGGTAAGACTAACAGGAAATTCTGGGATAGGATCCGAACACTTATACCAAATCAGGATTGGTTCCATCATTAATGCACTCTCAAAGCATGTCCTAGATACAGAGGAGACCCATGTCTTCAAGTTTAGGGTTATTGAAATGATACATCCCAACCATAGAGGTTGGGACATCAAGACTTACACTGAGAGCCAAGAGGAGAAGTGGATTACAAGGATCAGGGCAGATCAACACCCTGGCCTTAATGATAAGGTACCTATTAAACCCTTTTTGAAGTCTAGACGGCTCAGGTCAAGATAGGGAGCATGTTTCTTATTTTTTATGTTATATATCTTTTTCATATATGTTTTTTATATATTTATGTATTTTCTTTTAAATAATTTTAAGTGGAGGCTTGCTGCTGACAGTTTGTATATTTAGATGTCTGTTGCTTTAAGAATGGGTTGATTTGTGTTTCCCGCCAATGTTGGTATATAAACCTTTTGTGTTTTAAAAATGGTTATGGTCTGATGAGCCCTCTTGGGTGAAAGTGCTTACCTCTGCTGTTGGAATAAACTGATTTTATTACTGCGACTTGGATGTGTTTTGTACCTTACAGCCTTTTTCCGCTCCATTACCTACTGTTTTTGACTGTTTTTATTTTTGGTTTGGCTTTGGTAACTGGAGCGTTTACTCCTAGGAAGCATTTCTTTCATGACTTACTTCAAACAAAGAACTGTCAAAGGGAGCACTGACAAAGGAGGACTTGAAGGACTCTGCAAAATTACTCAGGTGCATCCAAGCAGGTCTCCTGATGGAAATGCCTGAACCTGCCACCCCTGAGGTACCTTAAGCTGCACGCATAACAAGCTTCAAGGATGAATTTGAAATGGACTGCAGGGTAGTCATCTGTGAGGCAACAGAGGTCTCTGCGTCAGAAGTAATGGTCCCAGAGAGAGATTTGGAGAGTTCTTTAATCAAATCCCTCTTAAGACTGGTGAAGTGTGTCAAATAATTCAGTGACATAAGTGCAAAAGTTGCCGAAGCATATACACACTTCCCAAATCTGTTCAATGCCCTAGACTCCCTCTTAGGGGGGTGGACAGTTGAACTCTGTTTTGCAAGTTCCTTCTTTATGGCCACAGCTACGATCATGGCATCTAATGGTACTCCTTTACTCCAAAATTCTTTCTTTTGATGGTGCCAGGATCGTGTTTGGTCTCTTGGGATAGGCTCAGAGTCCAGTTCCTTCCACTCCCACCTAGCAATCAAATAAATGAGCTCATCAACAGGTGGCGTCACCCAGGAGGTAGATGGGCCAAGACCAAAGGCCTTCTAGGAATTCAGATTTCCACCAACCACTACTTTACTTGAGGATCTCCAGAACGTCTCCAAAGGAGAAGTCATCAGGTGGTGATCTTGGGGACCCTTCCTCCTCGTTAAAATCAGTATCTTTCATGATTGATTCTTGAGGAGAGCCTAACTGCCTCCTCTTGCACTTTCTCTTCCTAAGGACTTCTTTGGCAGGATGTTCTGGAGAAGTATTAGAAGAAATGAGTATACCCTGGTGGGTAGTCTGGAGACTCTGGGCTGGTTGTTCCTGTGGAGTAGAGTGTTGAGGCTCAAGGCACAGACATGAGAGATTAGGCAGACTGATCCGGGGGGGGGGGGGGTCCTCTCTGTGCACTGAAGACATACTGTCTGCTCTCTCTGACCTGAAGGCAGCCCACCCGAGCAGAGATCAGAGCCAAGCTGTCCAAATCTGAGGCTCTGAGGGACAGAGATGGCTCCAATAACTTCGGAGTCAACTCCCAGCACCTCAGATCTGGCAACGGCGCTTCTGCTCCAAGAGTCATCTGGCTCTGACACACTTGGAGCCAGTCCACTCAAAGAAGGTATCTGATCAGAAGATAAGACAATCTTCAGCTCAGATACTGACTGTTCCAGAAGTCTTGGATCCAAGAGCTCCAAAGCCAAAGGTCAGATCGGAGTAGGAGCCAAAACAAGTGAAGTTACTATTATTAAAGGTCTCTGGACCCGATGGGGTAGGAGATGGGAGAACTCCCATCTGAATTTGTGCCAACAGAAATCTCATCATTCTATACACATTTGCTTCTGTCAGATTCCTGGCAGAATGAAAAGAAGAGGCTACTGAAGGGGACCTAGGATGATGGCGTCTCTCTAGGAAGGACAATGGAAGATGGGAAGGAACAGGATCTAGAGATGACACATCAGGTCCTAAGAAGCTTCTTCGGCTCCGAAGATGTCAGACTTTATGTAGATTGGTTATCAGAATCTGTCAAATCAGAGGGTTTAGTCTTTGGATCCAAGGATATCTGATCCAGTCGCTTAAATACCTTGACAGGTGGTTCAATAGTAGAATCTGAGCTAGGAGGGGAGGATCTGGAAGGATCCAACAGATGCTTTCTAGACATCTTTTTCTCAAATTTCTTAGAGGTTTGAGCTTCAGACAGACTCGGAAAAGGAAGTCGGCAGTAAAACTTTCAAAGTTTATTTTTGCAGTCTATGAAGGCCTGTGGATTAAAGGACCTGCAAATATCCCAAAACGCTGAAATGAGCTGGGCATAAACAGTACACATAAGAATCGTGGGCATCTGAATGAGGGATTTTATTTTAAATCCTGAAGGTTTTTCAGCCATAGTGGTAAAAATTACAGTCCTAATAATGGAAAGAAAAACTTTTTTTTAATAGGGGAAAGAAAAGAAGAAAGTAAAAAATTACAAGAATGGTAATTGAAGAAGTTACCACAAGCATATAGTTTGATTTGAAGAAGTTACCACAAGCATATAGTTTGATAGCAAAAGAAAGAGAAATAATTACCAGCAATGGGAAGCTAAAATTACACTAAGTGAAGAAACGATAAGAGAGGAATATATCATAGAGAATAACTAAAAAGGGTAATAAAATGTAAATATCTTACTTTACTCACAAAGAATACTAAAGCTCGACAGCTAACAATGACCATGTCCGTATGCGAAGGCAGCAAACAAGATTTAAGACATGGTAGGGGACTACAGCATTATGGGTAAGGGAGGAGATTCAGAGCTTTACAGTATCCACAAGCTGTAAAAGTGGCACAGTCGGATCTGAGAGTTGAAGCTGAACCCACTTGTTAAGGAATGAATGAAAACTGACATCAGATTGTGAAATGCAAAATGGGTATTTCTGTTTTTGGACATGTCTAATGCACAAGTTGGTCACTGTGTAATTACATGAACAATGCTTTGAGTCAGCAAAAGAAATCCTGTAATAAGAAATCCTGAGAAAGAATAGTTTGGGGGGCACCTTAAATAGTCAAACACCAATATATATTGGTCATATACAATAAAATTGATGCTGTCTTCTGCTTAAGTCATCATGAGGAACAATACATTAGAGTGAAGCAGTAGATACTGTGCTATCACCATGGTGTTATTAGAACACATTAGCCAGAGAAGCAGCAGTGGGGGGTGGACAGGCTATATATGGTTTACTTAGAAAAAGAAAGACATGGAACATAAAGTTGGAAGCAAATATATAAGCAAAGAAAACTGTACAGCAGCAGCAATGACAGCACTCAATCTGCAGATAAAGAGTTGTTCTGGAGTTGCAAACACTTTTCAATTCCCAAACCTAACTACTGATAAAAATAGTTGTACTGAGTTTCAAGATAGCGATAGTAGTGTTAGCAGCTAAAAACTGAGCGTTGGGCACTGAACAGTTTAAATTAGCAAAAGCAAAGAGTCTATGATGTCCGGAAGGTCACTGTGTAAAAAGAAATGTATGTTCCAAAATCAGCCAAATATTCACATTAAATAAGGCTACAGCACTCCGAGTAACAACTAACCCCAACTCCCCTTTCTATCTTCCCAAACACATCTAGTACACCATGCACCTCATCCCAACTATATTAAAACTGGAATTTGTCACTATCAACATCCGTAAAATTTGTAAAAAAGTATCTGAACTTCAAGTGTGGTTAACCAAATATAATCCATATATCCTAGTGAAAACAAAAAGTCAAACCAAGCACTGAACAAATCCACAGGAACCGAAGAATATCAGGACAACAAAGAGAATAAAATATAGTTGAGTTTAATGAAGCGCATTTTGTCAAGTACACTGACCCGATTTCTTCAGACAAACAAATGAACATAAATCCATGCTTAAAAACACTGAAAACCATCATGTGACAAAAACATTAACATAATAAATGACTAATGACACAATTAGCAGCTCAATGATTCTTAAAGATACAGTTGTTCCTTTTAGGGTTATAGTAACTTAAATAATACTTACTCTGTCGCAGACTAGGTTGAGATCCCTGGACCAAGTTATTCTTGCCCCATCTGATTTGTGGATGTGCAGCATTTCCATTAGGACAGTGTCAGAGACTGCTCTGTAGGCCAGGCACAGGTCACCTCTCAGCAACCTATATAATACAGAGTACAGTGACAGGGCTTTCAGTCTTTCCATGTCCGTCATGTTTGGAGGCCCTGGATTCTCTTGGTTAGAAACCTCTGTGATCCCTCCAGTTGCTGCAGGTGTCTGCCTAGGTACATACAAAAGGGAGCATTGCACTCTGATCTGATAATGGCTGAGTACAGCAGAGCAATAACCTCCCTGGTCTTGGCTGCAATGCCCTTGCGCAATGTAGAATACTTTTCTTACCACTACGGACACATGGTGATCGAAGTTTAGATTGCTATCAACCTGTGTTCCCAAGTCTTGAACCACTGATTTTGAGCTTAGAGGGGTGCTATCTATATCATAATTAGCAAGTGCTACTTCTTTGCCAAAGGGGATAATGAGGCATTTTTTGCAATAAGTTTTAGTGCGCGTGTTTGGCACCAACTATTTGTCTGTGTCAGCCCTTTCTGTAATATGTTAAAATAGTTGGGGGAACTCTATGATTGCGCCCAGTTTACAGTCATCTGCAAACCTGGTAAGCCATAGGCCATCTATCTTTGCCTGGACTTCAGAGAAATAGATTCCAAACAGTAGAGGGCCCAGCACAGATGCTTGTGGTACCCCACTGATAACTGGTCTACTGGTGGAGGTGGTCTCCTCAACTCTGAGGGTGTGCACTCTGTCAGTGAGCCAGTTTGCTGCCCATCTAGCAATGTATGGGTTAATCCCCAGCTGGGAGAGTTTTTCCATGGTACCTGAATGGGGGATAGTATCAAAGGCCTTGGATAAATCAAGACAGGCGGTATGTACTGTTTTGCCCTCATCCAGGGCTTTGGTGACACTCTCAAAGAAGGTTTAATAAGCAAGATCTACCCTTGACTAAACCAAACTAGGTCGGTCAAGGGTTTGAAGGTCACCTATGTCCTTGTGCATGAGGTCCATGATGATTCTTTCCATGGTCTTGCAGATAAGGCTGGTTAGGTTTAAGGGTCGCTGGTTCCCAGGGTCAGGTGATGGACCCCTTTTGTGCAAGGGGATTACTGTTGCTTTTGTCCATTCTGCCGGGACAAAGCCAGTTCTCAGGCTATGGTTAAAGAAAGTGTAGAGTGGTTCCACTAGGTCTTGTTTAAGATAGTTTAATAAGCAGCCTGGGATGTTATCTGGTCCCAGAGAGAGACCATATTTTTGGTCTTGGAGAGTGCTTGTATGACCTGATTTTGGAGACACTCGGTAGAGGACTGGTGTCAGGAATGGGTTCAGGTATGTCAATTGGAGATGGAGGAGGGAGGTGAAGTTATTGCCAATCTGTCAGCTAGCAGGTTGACAACTTCCTCAGCTAAGTTTGGTACACAACTGGGCATTTCCTTTTAGGTTTTGGACATAGCAAAGAATGCCTTATGATTGTCTTTATCTAGGGATGCTAATTTAGATTCATACCTAGCCTTACAGGACTTAAGATATCTGCTTGTTCAAGCTGTGGACGGTATTCTTCCTCTGTTGAGTTAAATTCCCTCCTGTTCTTAGACATCAGTTTCTTTCTTTTGTTGTACAACTTATTTATACTTAAAATTCACCAGGGTGGCTTGTTTTCTTTTTTGGGAAGAGCTGGTTCTGTTCCTGTTGGGTACAGCAAAGTCAATGCATTTGTTTAAGTGGCTATATATGGCATTTGTGCATTCCTCTGCACAAGAGCCATTGTTGGCTATGCTGGCAGGGGCTTTGAAACTTTTTTTTACCATCGCTTACTAGGTAATAGTTTGCTTCGGAGAAATGTTTCAGTTTTTTTTTTTTTTAACTGGTGTGGGAGTGTCAGGTTTGATCTTTACTTCAAACGAGACAAATTTATGGTCTGACTTAGCAGGGAGGGCAACACACAGGAGGTAGTGCAGTTAACTCCCCGTGTTGGTGAGCAATAGGTCCAGGACATTTGAGCCCCTTATAAGGGGTGCGGAGCAACTGTTCCAGGGCATTTGAATTAAAGTCCAGGAACCTCGTAGTGATCGTGTTTGAGCTCATTTAAGTTGCCCAATCGATGGAAGGATAGTCAAACTCTCCCATGACCAAGGTATTTGGTTGCATACTGAGAAATTGTAGCAAGCCCAGGTAGGAGGTGTGCTTCTCCTGGTGCATGGTAGGGGACCTGCAGCTAGCAATGATGTGGAGAAGTATTTTACCTATAGTTAATTGGACCTGGAGTCGCTCAAGAAAGTCGTACTGTTACACCAGTCTCGAGGTGTACTTGGATTTAAAGAAGATGGATACACCTCCAAATCTGATTCATGCTAGTTTTGGGGTCTGAATGAGTGAAAGGCATGGTAGCCTTGTACGGCCAGGATGCCCTCAGCGGCCTTGAACAAGTGTCAGTGATTGCACAAACATCACCATCTTCCAAGATGAGGAGTACTTCCAGGGAGTGCAGTCTACTGTTAAACTCCTAGCATTAAGCAGCATGACCTTGAGTTTGTCTTTAGTAGATTTCTTTACATTAGAAGTTTTGTTGTTTAGACATTGCCTAAAAAAGGCACTTTGGGGGAGCCAAACGCCTTTGCCAGTATCTGAAATCCTTGAAGAGACAGGTGAAGGCCATCTCTGACAAAGCACTGTGGGGGCTGTCAACCATGTTTTCCCAAGCAGACAGATACTGGATCTTCATGAAGTACACCAGAACCTACACTAATTAGTGAAATTGTTCATTTTTGTCTGTATTTTGGCATCACCCCAGGTGAAAGCAGAGTGCTGCTTAGGGCTAGGTACATACCTGCCTAGGACACAATCTGAGAGTTTGGTCATGTCTCTCCATGTAGTCTGGAGAGGTACGTCTCAAGTCATTCACACCAACAGGCATAGGTCTCAACCTCTTAAGAGGCCACTGTACAACACAGACCCTAGCAATGTGTGACAAATAGTCAAAATGTGGAACACCCTATTTTTGCACTGCACGAAAATGCACCATTTCCATGGGACCTGTGGGCTTTCTGCCAGAAGTACTAAGTGAGTGAATACTGTATATTTTTAAAATTCAATAGGACACATGTCAAATAAAACAAAGTCAGCAGAAATCATTGATAAAATGCAATATACTCAGTAGCAAATAGTTACATAAAGGTATTCAAACGCAATTATTAAAAAAAATTCTGTTCAGCAGCTGCTTTTCCAACCCCTCCACATTTTCCCCAGTTAAAAAGGCAGCTCGAAAGAATTCAATTGTTTTAGGCAACTGCAGACCCTACGGTCAAAGGGCCACCCTGCTCAAAGGGTTTCCCAGTCTCAGACAGAGCATGTTTTCTTATTTTTAGATATTTATTCAAAACATGTGAAGGTGGCCGATTCTTGTACATCATTCCCAGTGACTGGTAAGACAGATGGGCAAGTGTTTTTAGTGGAGTTAAGATTCCCAATTACTGTGGCTACTACTTCTGTCCCTTTAAAATGCAAATCCCACCCCCCCTTCTGTCTACAACAAGAAATTCACTGAGTTTGTAAGAGTATAGGCAGATTATATGACCTCATTTTAAAGAATGATGGGGGGGGGGTCCTGACTGCATTAAATCTACCTGCATGATTCCCGAGTGTTTGCCCTGATAGCGCATCCTGCTTTCTGCCATAGGTTCATCATTCAAACCATTCAAGCCTCCCTGTGAAAATAAGAAAAACATGCTGAGATTTGTAGTACGCAAACATAGTTTTGACTCAGGATAGCTGTGAAGAACCAAACCTTAGTGGCTTCAGTAAATCTGCAATGAGTCCGCTGATTTTGTTAACGCTACTTCCATTTCTTAGAAGCAAAACTTAACAAACATGTTGAGATTATGCTCATTAGTCTAAAATGTTCACTCACATCCAATAAAACTAGTCCCCGGACATCAGAGTATGCAGTAAAAAAGGGGTGTCCCCTTGGCCATCAGAGCACAAGTTTTCCTGAATGGAACGTAAGCAGCAGGTATGGCAGCACTGAGCAGGTAAGGGGAGGGAGAACTGCACTGTCAGGCACAAAAAAGTTCACTTGCTTTCTTAAAGATGTAAATGACTTGACTGGCTTGTATATTGCGATGCCATTTGGCTGTAACTGTGATATACAAGCCAGTCAAAAGTCAAAGAGAGGAGCAACGGCTGCTCATTGCGGAATAGCAGAACAGTGCGCTTAATCGATTGCAAATGCGGAGCATTCCGCACAATCCTGAGCACTTGGCTGCTCAGCCAACAGGTACTATGATGGAGTCATAATGGTACTCGTTGCTGAGTGACTCTAGTGCATGCGTAATTTGACAGATCCTGGCACCTGATGCTCAGCTGGCCGTGACCTTCTTGTTCAACCTGGTGAGGGGGACATCTGTGTCTCTCATTACTGAGTAGCTTATGACCAGTACATTAGGTTTTGAGGTATTCTGCCTTAGGGGCTTAATTGTTGAGACACTGCTGTGTGTTATGTGCAGTGGTGGATTCTGTTTGTGTACCACTATGTGTACTTTGTGCTTGAGAGGTCTCTGGTTTTTGGTAAGCTCTTACTGAGTGCCCTCATATGTGGGTTTATGTGTCTTGACTATCTTGTGTGAGAGGGGAGTTGTTTGTGCTGACAACCTGCTGTATGTATTGTATATTGTTATGTGAGAGGACTGATTCTAATTTCATAGTATAGCTGCATCTTTCACATGCTTGTGTTTGCTTTAGGAGCAAGTGGTTGTCAGTATACATGAGGCAATTACTACATTGCCTCAGGATGCCCATGTCAATCAGGTTGACTGGAGAATTGGTGGGAAACTGTCCATTCATTATGGCAAGTACATATTGTAACACCTTAGTGTGGATGGGCTAGATGGACTAGGGTTTGCTTGTGAGACTAAAAGGCAGCTATTCTGTGGAGGGCTATGGGTGGAAGACTCCCTCAATGCCTCATAATGCACAACCGAGTTGCTCGCTAGGTTGTGCACAGACAGGCAGTGGAGCTAAGGAGGACTCTCTAGTAGATATCATTGGAAAATTGTTTCTAAACTTGTGTCTGTACATGGCAATGCTAAACCCCACAGCAAGGTGCTCGTTTACGCACAAACGCACAAGCGATGTTAAAACAGTTTTAACACAAATTAATTAATAGGAAAGCCCAAAACTGAACCTTTTTCCAGCAATCCCCAACACAAATGGTTCCCAGCCTACAATCAGCTAACACTCATAATTCACAAGGCCCATGCATGCCCTGCCCTTGGTTATATTTTATACAGCTACCACTCTAGTTGTCCATTGTGATCCAGTGACAAAACAAATTCCTCTCCATCAACAGAAATCTGCAGGACGTAGTCTAGCTTGGTAGCCAAAAATCTGGAACTCACTACCTACATATATCACATCACTAACCAAATTAACTATTTTTAAACCTACACTAAAAGACTGTTTACTAAAATCCTAGCCCCTCACCTGCACTGTCTCAGGTTAAATCCTCCTCAGCTATAGCAACCTCAGGCGCTGACCATCTTACAACCTTCCTACACAACCTACATCAACTGTTATCCTTTGAATTAATAGCCCATCTCTCTCCAGCACTCCCAGCTGTCCACATCCACCTACCTATTATTTCCATCTCCATTTCTTCCAGGAATCATGTGGTAATTGCATTATCACAAGTGCTTCATTGTTACGTACTGCAGATTACACCATGGATGGACTCTCCTTTTATATCTATATCTTATTTCTGCTCCTCCCCACATCAATAAAAACTCCAGCTCTATTCTTGACTGGATTTTAACTTCCAACCCTAATCAGTACCAGAATCCCTCCACTTTACCAGACTACTTAAGTGATCACCTCCCTATCTCAATACTAAGACTACCTTCTCAAACCTCAAAACTCCACCTTTATAGAGACTACCGCAACCTGTCCAACTTCAATGTGAAAACTCTAACTCTCTTAAACTAACTGAACTCAATCTCTTCACATCCAATGCTGCAGTTCTCTAGTTTTCTTAACAGACTGTAATCTGTTAGATGGCAGACTTCCTGCTTACCTTTCTTACCTATTCAAACAAGTGTCCTCCAAGGATCCATTCTAGACCCCCTTTTCTTTAATATTTTTTTTACTAACAATCTATGTTCTGCCTGCTGCACCTCATCTCTGAACCAGTATACTGACGATTCTACTATATTACCCTCTCTGGCAATCCTACTGACCTTCACTCCCTCACAGAGTTCTTTCAACACCACTGAACACTGGTTAATTAATAACAAACTCCTCCTTAACCCGAAGAAAACTAACCTTATTCTTTTCCTTCCAAAGTCTATGTCCAACCTTAAATCTACCTTCAGTCTGTCTTCCCTAGACAACACCATCATTCATTATGACTCCCATACCAAACTTCTAGGATTACAATTGATGATCAACTGAAATTTGACCATCATATCCAACAATCCACCAAAAAAAACAATCAAAAACTCAGTTTACTGTATAGAAACAAAACATTTTTATCACCTCGAGGAGTTCACTTGCACAAGCCTACCTCCTCCCCTGCCTACTCTACGTTTCCCCTATATTTACCCACCTCCAAGCAAATCTTTTAACCAAACTTGAACAAACTTACAACCAGATAGCCAGATTTGCCTGTAGCATTCCCTTACAAACCCCATCAATGCCTTGCCCTTAAACAACTACAGTGTCTTGAATTCCTTCAATTACTCCAACTTTCTCAGCAACAGATGACACCATTCTCTACTTTACAAACCTACTGACTTTCCCTTCCTTGTCCACCCTCCTATCCCTATACAAACCTCATATTCACTCCGTAGCAATGACCAACTCCTACTTGACACCTACTGACATAACAAAACAATAGGCATATTAC
Source organism: Protopterus annectens (assembly GCF_019279795.1). Taxonomy (NCBI): domain Eukaryota; kingdom Metazoa; phylum Chordata; order Ceratodontiformes; family Protopteridae; genus Protopterus; species Protopterus annectens. Next base: position 196,279,391 of record NC_056728.1, on the reverse strand, counting down.
TTTATAAATGCTCCATATCTCAAACCTGGAACAAACTCCCAACTAATATATGTTTTGTCCAATCTTCATTCCATTTCAAAAGAGAAGTGGAAAACTAATTTGCTAACTCTCCTTCCTGCACCTGTCACCACCCTACCTAACAAGTTAGACTAGAACAATTCTCCTCTCCTTCGTTTAATAAAACCTTACAATCTAGTACTGTGCAACCTTAGCTATGTCACTGAGCAATACTATACTTCAATCTCATTTTTTTTTCTTCCCTAGCTACTATGCATCCCCCCATCTCTTCTCATAACTGCTTTCTTTCATTCTCTTGAGTCTCCTAAACATTTCTCCCCACCCCTCTATTTCAGCCATTCTATTTTAATACTTATTCCTCTCTACCAACTTGGTTTAGTCACTAGGACGTTTTTGCGGCCATTTTTTTTCTCTGATGCCCTATTGTAAACCACATCTTACTCCATGTTTCTACCTGTAGCATTTTTTAGCTATTCTTTCTGCTCAATTTTATCCTTTGTTAAAGTCCATTATGGCATGAGTGTATTGTAGTTATGTGTTTATATTCATATATGTAGCCATGTATTCATATTCACATTACTTGTAATGTAACTTTGTTATTTTTTTTTTGTGTGGAGCTTTTCTCCTCGGGTCTTCACTGAAGATGGGCCACCAGCCCACTTGGACTAACCCGGTTAACAAAAGGCATGCACAAATAAATAAATAAAACATACAGACATATAAACATACATACAAACAAACAAATACATACATACATACCATCTTTTAAACCAAGCTAATTTCTCCTTGTGTTCTACATGTACTTCATTCATTCATGTTTGTTAATCTAGCAATCATCTTTGGTAATCTCTTTACCCAGCACATTTGTAACTTTGTAGCATCTATTCTTATATGGATCTAAGTCCGCTGATCGAGTTTTCAGAAACTCGAAATTCATATCGGCAAGACAATTTGATTGAATTTCTGAAAACTTGAACATTTAAAAAAAAAAAAAACACAATTTATTTTTCTTTCTTTAGAGTTTTTGAAGGGGGCAAGCCCCCTCTACCCCCAACACCCCCTAATTATATATACCAACTCTGAGATATTACTACATTGAGGAAAACAGTAAATTTCCCAATCCTCACTGTATTGCTATCTTCATTCAAAAGATTCAGGTTTTCGGAAATTCAATCATATCGTCTCAACAATATGAATTCAGAGTTTCTGAAAACTTGATCAACTGATAGGGATCCTCTTATACATATGTTTTTGTTGTTTCTCATCGTTTCCAAAATATATTGTTTTTAAACTTGTCTATTGTAATATTTTGTGGAACTTTCCCTAGCCTCTGCTGAAAATAAGTTCCATACTAATAAAAATAAATAAGCAAGTAAACGGGAAAGCAAAAGTAGAAACTCAGGAGACTGAAAGTACCGCTATGGAGCAGAGACAGGAAAAGCAGACGGTGATTAGCAGCTGAAGGAGACAACTCTTCAGTCATCCTAAAGAGAAAGATTGGTCAAATGCATTTTGAGACTTTCAAGTAAGTCTCTTATGTAATACTGAGATGAATAAAAAGTTATGTACTCACCATATCGTTCCATCTGTGTTGCTGATTCTCATTTCTCTTCAACATGAGGGACCTGGATCTGGCCACGGATCCAGCTCAGCCGCATACTTCATCGTCGGAGCCAAGCTCCTCCCCTACCCATAATGCCCCTGTCTCCCTCCTCTTCTCAGATAGAGTTTGTTGCAGAAAACAGCAGCATCCCAATGTAAAAGAATATGCCCATAACAAACTGGCATAACCATAAAAGGTCTAACAAGGAAAAACAAGCCAAAGGAGGTGGAGCTAAGACTTTTCCATCCAGTCCATTACGCAGACCACACAAGGCAGGGGAAAGGAGGGAGAGGACAGTTGAAGACAAATGAGTGTCAACAACACAGACGGAACGTTATGGCGAGTACATAACTTATTTATCTGATTATGTTGTTTTCATTTGATCTTCAACCTGAGGAACAGAGTCCCCAGCAGCCAATAAACCCTGGGAGGTCCTTATGGAAGGATGTTCAAGAGCACGGCTCTGAGCCAAAGGATGTCCTGCCCCTGGAAAGAAGATCCAATTTATAATGGGAGATAAATATGTGAGGAGATGCCCAGGTAGCTGCAGAGCAGATATCTTCTAAGGAGACCCTGGACCAAAAGGCAGCAGAAGTCACAAAAGACCTGGTGGAATGCACTTGGACATGCCCTGGAGGAGATAAGCCTTTGGCTCAATAAGCCAAGGAGATGCATGCAGAAATCCAACCAGCAATAGTAACTTTTGAAATTGGCTTACCAAGGAATGGTTCTGAAAATGATACAAAGAGTTGATCAGACGTACGAAAAGATTTTCTTCTATGCAAATAAAAACACAGTTGCCTTTGAACATCGAGCAAGTGCAACTTGTACTCTCCCCTTATTCTGGAAATTTGGAAAGAAAACTGACAAACTGGTTAATATTAGACTGATGCCACCTTCAGTAGAAAAGATGGATTAGTCCACAATGACACCTTATCTTTATGAAATACCATATAAGGGGGGTTGATTGGGCTTCTATCACTGACAGTCCCACTGACCTTCTAACCCTGACACAAACCTATTCCAACCTCACTGAAACAACAACCAACTCATACTAAACCCTAAAAATACAAAACAACTTCTCTTCCTCCCCAAATAACTTTACCATCTTAAATCCTCATTCACCATCTCTTCCCTCAACAGCACTACGATCATAGCTGAATCACACACTAAACTGCTTGGAGTAATAGTAGACGATCAACTAAAATTTGACCTTCATGTACTTAACTGCATCAAGAAAACCTACCAAAAGCTTGGTTTGCTATATAGAAAAAAGAAGGTATGTACTCACCATAATGTTCCATGTGAGCTGTCCATCTAGTCTTTATTCTATATTGACAGATTTGGAACCGATCCTCAATTACAACTCAGACGCGTACTAAAGCTCGAGATCTGAAACTAGCTCGTGGCTCCATCCCTATCCCATGATGCTGCAGTGCTTTCTTCAAATCTTTAACAGGCTCTGTGGAACCTAGTCGGACATTCCCGGTCAACAAATGTTAAATAAAAAAAAAAAATAATAATAATAAAAAAAAATATTCTACTCTATAACTGTATAAGGATATACATATATAACAAATCTACAAACTTGGACAAGGAGCCAATATATCACTGAATTCTAAGACTTCCTTGATCCTCCAGGAGCTAACAGGACGGCTGTTGGAAGACGGGACGTAAGAATGAAGATGAGATGGACAACTCACATGGAACATTATGGTGAGTACATAACTTCTTTATGTGAAGTTGTCCTGTCTCATCTTCATTCTATACTGATGGGGCAGCATCCCTACAACATCTTTCCTGGGTGACTCACAGGAGGATATTCTTCAGTACAGTGGACCCAAAGGAGGTCCTGTCCCTGGAGGTCATGTCTACTTTGTAATGAGTGATAAAGCTGTGAGGTCTTGCCCATGTGGCTGCTGCACAAATGGTATGGATTGGCAATCTTGCTTTAAAGGCTTGAGAAGTTGAGATGGATCTGGCGGAATGGGCCCTTGTTTTATTTGGCAACTGTTTGTCTGCGGACTGATAAATAAATGAAATACAATCTAACAACCATCTGGATAAAGTTGTCTGTTACAGCCAAACCTTTTTGTTTTCATAAAAAGAGACAAAAAGTTGTTCCGATTTCCTGTGTGTTTTGGTTCTATGTAAATAGTAGCTTAACTGCTTGTGAGCATTAATTTGGTGAAGCATGTATTCTGCCTTATTGCCATACTTAGGGAAGAATACTGGTAGGTCCACTGACTGATTTAGGTTAAACTCCAAGAATGCTTTGGGTAAAAGGAAGGGTTTGTACGTAGTGATACTCTATCATTATGAAAACCCATGTAGGGAGGTTTGATTGTTAAAGCTTGTAATTCTGACACTCTTCTTGTTGATGGGATTGCAACCAGACAAAGTGTTTTCCAAGACAAACATTTCAAGTCGCACAGGGCGGCACAGTGGTGCAGTGGTTAACATTGTCACCTCACAGCAAGAGGTTCTCCGGTTCGATTCTCGGCTGGGGTGCCTTCTGTGTGGAGTTTGCATGTTCTCCCTGTGTTTGCGTGGGTTTCCTCCGGGTACTCCGGTTTCCTCCCACATTCCAAAGACATGCATCTGGAGCATTTCTCCCCAGGCCTCCGCTGAAAACAGGCTCTGTGGAACCTAGTCTGACTTTCCCGGTCAACAAATGATAAATAAATAAATAAATAAATGATGTTGGTTCAAAAGGCGGTGGTATTATGCGAGAAATAACAAAATAAAAATTCCAAGGTGGCAAAGGTGGTCGGATTGGTGGTCTTAGCAAATTAGTTCCTCTCAGGAAAGCTTTTGAGTTTGAGACATGATGTTTATACCTTTATTCCCAATATGAAACTTTGATATTGTTGCCAGCTGGACCCGTATAGTTGCTGCAGCAGCTCCCTCATTAAAAAGCCTAGCTAGGAATTCTAAAATAAAAGCTACGGGTGCTGAATAGGGGTCAATGAGGTGCTGTGAAGTCCAGATTGAGAATCTTTTCCACTTGCTTTGGTATAGTATCTTTGTAGAAATCTTATGAGAATAAATTAGCATGTGCGAACCTCTGGAGTAAAGTTGTGTAGCCTGGCTATGTTAGGAATTGGAGCAGCCATATTGTCAATATTAGAGAGTGAAGAGACGGATGGAAGTTCCCCGACGGGTGTGTCAGAAGGTCTGGCAACAGGTCCAGAATTCATGGTTCTTCCAGGAGATGAGGCTTTAGGAAGGGGAACCATACTTGACAAGGCCAGAATGGGCCGATTAGAATTAAGGTCCTTCCCAGACTACTGGCTTTCTGAAGAACTTTGGGTATTAGAGGAAAGGGTCGAAATGTGTAAAGGACTCCTGGGGGCCAATTGTGTACAAGTGCATCCCTTGGGGACTCCCCAGGAGGGGGGATCAGGTCAAAGTAGCTGCTGCATTTTGCATTTGTGGCTGTGGCAAATAGGTCACAGCAAGGCTGGCCCCATCTGCAGAACATCCTTTCCACTACTTCTTTCTTCAGGGACCACTCGTGTGGCATCAGAATGGCTCTGCTTAGTTTGTCCACTATCACGTTGGATTTCCCCGTGATGTGTGTTGCTATCAGAAAGCGCTAGGAGGAAGTCACCCACTGCCATACTATCAGGGCCTCTCAACAGAGTGGGTAAGACCTGGTTCCTCCTTGTTTATGTACCACACTACTGTTTGCATTGCAATTGTACCAATTAGAAGAGTGTCCTGGAATGCTTGCAATGCCATGAGCAATGCTCTCATCTCTAGTACATTGATGTGCAAATGAGCCTTGTGGTTCTGCCAAGTGCCTTGGGCTGTTCTTCCCTGACAATGTCCCCCCTCCCCCATCTGGAAAGCATCCATGGTCACTGTGGCTAATGGAACAGGGAAAACAATGAGTCGGACCCACGGTTACTTGATCTGATTGAAGCCATCAACAAAGATCTTTCTTGCAGGTTTCCATCAGAGTTATGAAATGGGACATGGGTAGCTGTTGCATGGACCACTGAGTGAACAGCATCCATTGGAGGATTCTCATGTGTAATCTCGCTAGGGGAATCACCATTATTGCTGCTGACATAGTGCCCAATACTTTTAGGACTGTCCTCGCTTGTACTTTGAACCAAAAGAGGAGGTCCCAGATCTGGAGACGAAGAGTTTGGGCCCTTTCTGGAGGCAACCTGACCATCATGCTTGTTGTGTTTATTTCTGTGCCTATAAAGTTGATGTGTTGTGATGGCAATAAAGCAGAGCTTTCGTAATTCACTGAAATGCCAAGTTGGGCACATAATTCCAAGGTATTGTCCCCTAAGGTATTGTCCCTCGCTTGAACAAGTAGGTGCTTGGTGGTGGAGGTTAGGAGCCACCTGGAATCCCTGACGCCTCATGTGAGCTGTGACTACTGCCATGCATTTGGTGAACACTCTGGGGGCTGTAGTGATACCAAAGGGCAGCGCTCGGAATTGATAATGACTGGCTCCAGCCAAAAGCACAGGTACCTCCTGGATGGCCTGTCCATTTTGATGTGGTAGAACGCATCCTGGAGGTTTATCGAGCACATCCAGTTGTCTTTCCCTAAAAAGGGAAGTATTGACTGCAACGTTACCATCTGGAACTTTGTCTTCTTTACTGACTTGTTTAGTCTGCGGAGATCCAATATGGGTCTCCAGTCCCCTGTTTTCTTTGGAACTAAAAAGAATCTCGATTAAGTTCCGGATCCTATCTGGTCTGCTGGGACTGATTGGATGGGTATTTTTTCTAGTAACTTTTGAATTTCTACAGTTGCTTGTTCCCTGTGACTGGGGTGGAATGTCCAGGATGTTTTGAGTTTGTAAAGGTGGCATTGAAAAGGGGATTGAGTATCCTCTGGATATAATGCTTTGTGCCCATTTGTCTGTTATACTTAGTCAGGCTTGTGGATACAAAAAAAGATGACCCCCGACTGCCTCCAGAGACAGACAGACGGGCCTCCTTTCAGGAGCGCTGAAAGGGTCTACCGAAGTAAGAACTGTGGACACCCTGGTTCTGCGGACCCCCTCTGCCATGTGGGCAGCATCTTCCATTATTACTTCCTCCTCTGCCCCTGGAGGAAGGTTCACCCTGTGTGTCCTGAAAGGCGCTCTGGGATTTTCAGAACCACAGTTTCCCTGCCTTTTGGCCCTTAGGATAGGGCCTAGAAGGTGTGGAAAAACGGACTCCTATGGCCAAAAGAGTCTTTCCTTCTTGTTTACATTGGGTAAGTGTTTCTTTTACTTTAGGCCTAAACAAGGACGAGCCATTAAATGGGGTGTTGACAAAGGATGACTTGAAGGGCTCCGTGAAATTACACAAGTGCATCCAGGAATGTCTCCTAAAGGCAATTCCAGGACCCGCTGACCTGCTCGCTCCATCGGCTGCATAAGATATGAGCCTCATGGATGAGTTGACCGCTGAATTTAGGGTGGCAAGCTAGGAGTATACCTTGTCTGCTACCCCCTCAGCTACTGTAGCCTGTACAGCATCTCCTAGCTCTTTCAGAAGATCTCTCTGAAGTCTCGTAAAATACGTGAGGTAGTTCAGGGACCTAAGGGTGAAGACCACTGAGGAAAAATGCGCTTTCCGTATCTGTCCATGGGCCTCAACTCCTTATTTGGGGATGGACAGATGTAGAAGTCTCAGATGATTCCTTCTTTGTGGCTGCCACTACCACCATAGCATCTACAGGTACTCCTTTAGTTAAAAAGGTTTTGTTCATCCTGTGCGGTGATAAATTTATTCAGCCTCCGAGGGACAGGCTCCACTGTATCTGGAGAATCCCACACCTTTCGAGACACTAATTCCATCAGTTCATCAAAAGTGGAGACACCCAGGTGGCTGAAGGTCAAGACCCAAAAGCTTTCAGATACAGGGACTGCTCATCAGAAGGGGTCATGGGCTTCCAGCCACCTAAGATTTCCAAGATGTCCGCAAAAGATACATCTTCAGAGGGCGACCCTGGGGACCCTTCCAACTCCTTGAGGTCCATATCTGATGCAATAGACTCATCCGGAGAGTCTATATGCTTCCTCTTGCATGCTTCCATCCGGGGAACCTCTTTAGTGGGACATTCCGGAGAGGTTTTGGAAGAAAAGGTCTCACCCAATGGGGCTTTCTGAGGCTCAGGGTCTCTGCGCTGTTGGGTATTTGCCTGTGCAGGGACAGATACCGATGGTTTCTGGGATGGAATGCTTGTTTCCGACAGTTCAGATGACGTTTGAGGGAACACAGCTCTCTGCATGGCTGCAAAGGCCCCCCCCCTCCAAGGTCCGTAACAATCTCAGGTTCCAAAGAATCTGATGATCCTCCCGGTACCATGGGGGTTGGCTCTGAAGCAGAGGTAGAAGCCAAGCTCACTCAAGCCATGGCTCCAAGGGGTAGAATCGGAGATGAAAGAGTCTCGGTCCAACTGTCCCCTGCCCGGATCCGACCAGTGAGTGTCTGCTCCTAGACACCTCAGAGGGCTCCTAGGTAGTCAGAGCGATCGGAACCAAAGAATCTTCAGATGATCTCGGTTTCATCACTGTTGTTGCCAAGCTTTTCGGGCTCCGAAACTCGAACTAGAGTCAGAGGAGGAATGGAACTTATAGAGACGGGCATAGTCGGCTCCAAGCTCACCTGGGTCAGTGCAGACAACGATTTAGCAAGCGCCGGTGTCTGTAGAAATCTCTGCACCATGTGATCCACATCGAATTCTGATAAGCTCCTGGAGGATCTGGAAGATGGAGCCTATGCCACTGACTGGAGCAGAAGAGACCCAAGCATCAGGGAGACCGGCTCAAAAGCAGGTGAGCGGTTCTGGACTGTATAGACAGTCTGTTCAGGCACATATGGAACCGAAATGGTTGGTATGTCTTGGTCAGATTTTCTAGAGGTTGTTAGAGACATCCTGGCCTGTTTTGTCAATGGCTCCGATGATGTAGAAGAAGATGAAGGAGGCGCGACCTCTTCGCATGCCCCAAGGCTTCCTCAAAGGAGGATTTAATTAAGCCTCTTAAAATCAACTTATTCTTACGCTCTTGTAAGACCCTAGAGCTAAAAGAATGACATATAGAGCACGTTTCCTGCAGATGAATTGCCCCTAAACAATAAATGCAGTCTGTATGTCCATCCGTGATGGACAATTTTTGGGAACACTTAGGACATTTTTTGGAACCAGATGGTTTCATCTCTTTTTGCTTTGACACTGCTAATAATGCATCTACACACACACACACACACACACACACACACACACACACACACACACACACACACACACACACACAAAAGACACCCTCCAACTTAAATGGGAACCAACAGAAAGGAATGCTTTCTAAAAAAACAGCCTTAAAGCAAAGTCAAAAGGTCTCACTCACACACACACACACACACACACACACACACACACACACACACACACACACACACACACACACACACACACACACACTCGACACTTCAAGTAACCTTAAAATTATTGGTAACTAGAAGATAGATATGAGAACCAAATTTAAATGCATATAAAAATAATTATATCAAAGTACTGAAAACACTGCCGGTGAGGGAACAAAATGGACACCACTACCTTATTTAATGTTTTCATTCAATTTAATACCACTGAACGTCATCAGAAACACACCCACATAAATCACTAGGTATAAATACCTAATGAAAATTGTCACATGAAAATTGCAAACATTCAAAAAATGTATATCAAACATTTAAAAATAATAACAGTAAATGTAAATATAAATAATGAAATAAATAGTTATAGTAACAATAATAAAAATAAACAGAAAAAGGAATGTCTAAAAAGACAGTAAATGTTGAAGCCTCTATAATCATAAAAACACACATTAAAGTCTCTGTGCTTGTAAAAAACATTTGATATTGATGATGTCATTTAAACCAGGAAGCTGGTCAGCGTTTAACATAATTTGCCATATAGCTTTCTAAAAGTGTTTTAAAATCCCCACTAAATAATGCATTGTTCACCCTCTCTAAAACAAAGGAAAACATTTTGAAAACAGGACACTCTAAAGAATGCCTAGCCAAAGCATTAGATGTGTCCTTTGTCTTAACGGCCAATGTGTGTTCGTAAATACATTTGTTTAATGGGCGTATTGTTTTCCCAATGTAAAAATGTTCACATGAACTGCACTGAGCTAAATAAACAATGTTAGTTGTCTTGCATGTGTAGTGCCCCTTTGCTACAAACGTCCTGTTAATGTGCTTAAGCGTGACTGTAGATGTCCCACTGACAAATCTGCATTGTTTGCAAGATAAACAGGGAAAAGTACCAGGGGTAAGGTCACAAGTAGACCCAATATTTTTGGATCCTCTTTCTAAAATCATCTTAATGTTTGATACTTTCTTATAACTAAACACTGGTCAATCACCTAAAATCTTTAGCAACTCAGGATTGCCCACTGGTCAATCACCTAAAATCTTTAGCAACTCAGGATTGCCTAACACCAAAACTCCAAAATGGCTGGAACTGGCGCAGTGAAAAGATCCAGGTGATTCTGAAAAGTCCAGATCGAGAAACGCTTCCATTTGCTCAAATGAACCTTCCCTGTAGAAGACTAGGGAGCTGCTACCAACATCTTCTTGACAACAGAAGACAGCCTGGAGTCCTCGCTTTCATGGGAACTGGAGCAGCCAAGCCATGAGCTTCAGGCTGACTAAGGAATCCCAAAGGGATGTGTGATCAGATCCGAAATTGGATCTAGTGTCCAAGGTAGACACACTGCATGAGAACACACAGAGGGAAATGAAACCTGGCAAGGCCAGAAAGGGGCAATGAAGATCACTGAGCTCCCCAGCTGTCAAGCTTTCTTAATGAACTTGGACATTACAAGAAGTGGAGGGTAAGCATACAGTAGACCGGAGGGCTAAGCATGAACTAGAGCATCTGGGGGGGCTCCTCTGGAAGGGGGGGTTCAGAGCAAAATATCGCTTCACTTTGCGCTAGAAAGAGAGGCAAAGAGACTGCAGCAAGGCTGACCCCACTTTAGAAAGATCTGTTACGCTACTGAAGGATTCAGAGACCACTTGTAAGGCATCAGAATAGACCTGATGAGCCTGTCCCTGGAATGTGCGTTGCCACCAGAAAATGGTCGGTGGAGATCTCACGGCTTCATGACAAAGTGGATAAGATCTGGTCCCCACCCCGTTGATGTACCAGACTACTAACATATTGTCTCTGTCTATATGGCAATAGTCCCCTGAGGAAGATAGGTATGTAGCACTAGCAAAACCAGAAGCACCGCCCTCATCTCTAGGACACTGATATTCAGATTGGTCTCCAGGGATGACCACATGCCTTGGACCATCCTTCCCATGCAATGCCCCCCCCCCCCCCCGAGCAGGGAGGCGTCTGTGGTCATGGGATAGGAAAGAACAAACGGATACACTGAAGGAGATCCAGGGATTGAAGCCACCAAAGAAGGGAGTCCTTGCAAGCATGTGACAATCAAACCAGATTGGACAAGGGAAAGTCTAGCAAGGACCACTGAATGGCTCAAGTCCAGTGAAAAACCCTCATATGAAGGCTTGCTGTCAGAATGAGAGTGATCGTAACCACCATGGACCCAGACACCCGAAGAACTGAATCTGCTGGGGGAAGTTTGGCTTGAAAAATGTAACTCACATGATGTTGGAGCAATAGCAGTCTTTCTGGAAATAGAAACACCTTGCCATGGGTAGTGTCTATTTGGGCTCCTATGAAGTCGAGAAGCTGCACTGCTGACAGCTGAGATTTGTTGAGGTTTATGGTTATGCCCAGGTACTGGACGGTCTGGAGAAGTAAATCACTGGTTTAAATTAGGTCAGAATTAGTCAATGCCTGGAGGGAGCGGAAAGGAGCCAATCGCCCAGGCAGGGGAAGACTTGAAACCCATGCTTGCGCAGGTGAGCCGCCACTACCGCCATCACTTTGGTGAACACCAGGGGGGAGGGGCAGTGGTGACTCCAAAGGGGAGTGCTCTGAACTGAAAATAACTGGCTCCCAGCTGGAAGCGAAAGAATCTCCGAGATCACCTGTTCATCTTAATATGACAATTCACATCTTGGAGGTCCACCGAGCACATCCAGTCATTTATCTGCAAGAAGGGCAGAATGAACTGAAGTGTGACCATCCAGAATTTCATCTTGGCAACCCACTGGTTCAGGGTTGAATGATATAGAATGGGTGTTAAGTCCCCAGTTTTTTTTGGCACCAAAAAGAACCTGGAATAAATGCCTAATCCAGATTTGGTCTGGGGGGACGTGCTGGATGACTCTTTTTGAGCAGCCTGGAAACATATACGGCTGCCTGCTCCCATTATGTGGGTGGTATGTCCGGGAGGTGTTTGGGAAGGATTGGGAGCTGAAGAAAGGGGATCAAGTATCCTCCGGATATTATCTGCAGAACCCAACGATCGTTTGTTACTGACTCCCAGGCTATTGGGTGCAGAGATAGGCATCTCTGACTACCTCCAGAGACTAGCAGTCAGGCAACCCTTCAGGGCTGCTGTGAGGGTCTGTCTGGGAAAGGATCCAAAGATCCTTGGTTCCTCAGCCCCCTCTGCCATGGAGGCAGTGCCTGTCATATTCCCCTCTGCCTATGGGGGAAGAGGAATCTTGAGCACCCTAAGAAGACCCTTGAGATTTCTTGAACACATCATCCTTACCCCACGCTGATTCCTAGAGAAGGATTTTTGCAGGGTGGAAAAGCGGATCCTGACGGCAGACAACATCTTCTAGTCCTGCTCGCTCTGGACCAAAGTATCTCAAAACTGTTTTACCAAACAAGGTGGAACCATCATAGGGAATGTTCGTAAATGATGCCTTAAAGGGGTCCAAGAAGGCACAAAGCCAGAGCCAGGTTTTACGCCCGTCCTGGTAACCCTAGAGGCACCTTCTGTAGCATGTGATAGGAGCCTCTTGGAAGCATTCGATATTGATGCAAGGGTGGCCATACAGGAAGAGAACACCTTCTCCTCTGCCATCATGGACCTGGGGCAGACTCAGTGACCTCTTTGACCAGGTCCCTCTGTAGTCTGATAACATGTGCCAAGTAATTCAGTGCACAAAAGGCAAATGTGGCTGAGGTGTAAGCCCGCTTCCCAAAACGGTCCACGGCCCGAGACTCCCTGTCTGGAGGATGGACTATAGAGTTCTCCTGTGCAAGCTCTTTCTTAGTGGCCACTGCAACCACCATGGCATTGACTGGAGATCCCTGTGACCAATGCTGCCTATCTGATGGGGCACTGAGCACTTTGTCTGGCTGCTTGGGGAAAGGCTCAACTGTATCCGTATCCTTCCATGCCCTAGATGAAATCAGATCCACAAGGGCATCCATGGGACGGGGCACCCAGGAGGTAGAGGGTCCTGTGCCAAACACCTCCAGGAATACCAACTCATCTGGGTTGGACTTCTGGGTAGACCACCCACCTCGTTGACGCAGGATTTCAAAGATGTTGCCATAGGAGACTTCCTCCAGGGGTGACCAGGGGGAACTCTCCCCTTCAAGTCGGTATCTTCTGTGAGGGACTCCGGTGGGGAGTCCAAGTGCCTCCTCTCTTGCACATGTGCTTCTGAGTGGGCTCCTCCCAGGGAAATTACAGGGAGGACTTGGACACCTCGGGGAGTTTCCTGGGGGGGGCCTACTGGGGCAAAGTGGCAACAGGTTGTCCCTGAGGGGGCAGGATGGCAGACTCCGACCCAGAAAGAGAAGAAGTCAAGATGGACTCGAAGGATGATAGTGTCATGGGTCTCAAAAAGGCCAACAGGACCCTCTCTATTACATCGAAAGCAGAAGGCAAACAGATCCCTGATGCCAGGATGCCCTGGGCCACAACCGCCACCCCCTGTGCTAAGGGAGGAGCTGGAGCTGAGCCTTCCTGCTCTGAAACTCCAAGAAGAAGAGACTGCTCAGAAGGCCTTGAAGTAAACGCTATCCCCTTGGACCAGATGCCCAGGCTTCAGCTCAAAACATGTTGGGGCTGATCTACTCAGGGCAACAGACGGTGTCAAGGTACCTGGAACCATCAGCACCAACCTCTAGACAACGGGGAACCTCTGACCCAATGACTCCAAAACCGAGGGTCGGATCAGAGAATAGCAATTGGTAAGAAGGAGGACTGTATGCCCCCAGTCCCAGAGGCGGATGGAGCAGGCAGGACTCCCAACTGAATTTGGGCTTGGATGAATTTATGCATCATCCTGTCCACCTCAACTTCAGATAGACTCCGAGAAGACTAGATGGAAGAGGCCACAGACCCGAGTCTGGAGTGGTGCCGCAGAGAAGTCTAGAAGGGAGATCGGGCCCAAGCAAGGCCACTAGAGCCGAGGGGAAAACGGGCAGATTTGGCCGGGGGCTCGGCAGAGGAGGCACGGTTGGGGGACAGCTTTCTAAGCTGATCCCACTCCTTATGGTAGTGTTTCTCTGTCCCCACCTTCTTGGCGGGAGGTTGAGTCCTAGAGGCCAGGGTGGAAGAAGATGAAGCAGAGTCCTCATAAGAAGGAGGGGGAAGGAGCCCTTTTAGAATGAGCTTATTCCTCCTATTGAACAATGCGCAGGTGTTGAAGCCTGTGCAGACCGAGCAGGAGGTGTCCAGGTGTGGAACACCCAGACCTACTACGCACAGTGTGGCCATCAAAAGGGGGTAGTTTATGGCCACACTCTGCACATTTCGTAAAGCCCTGCTTGGCGGTCTCAGCAATGGCTATAGGAAAAGGGTTACACACACACACACACACACACACACACACACACACACACACACACACACACACACACACACACACACACACACACACAAAGTAGTAATAGCAAGACAGTGAAGCAAAAAAAATATATATTTTTTTTAAATATATACAGAACCGACGCCTGAGCGCAAAAAGGGGTAGGGAGAAAAGACAGTGAGAAAGACTGAAGTACGAGATGAAAGAAGCAAAAAAACTTTCACTCACCCACTGAGGAAACTCCGAGCTGAAGGAAAACCTAACTGTTTATGAACATCCAACAAGTGCAGTTTGTATTCTCCCTGATTCTGAATTTGGAAAGAAAACAGGGAGATTAATTACCTGTTTAATGTTGGATTCCAAAGCCACTTTGACTAGGAAAGAGGGGTTAGTGCGCAGATACATCCTGTCCTTATGAAATCATATAAGGAGGCTTGACCGATAAAGCCTGAAGTTCTGAAACCTTTTTGGCTGATGCAATCAGGAAAGTAGTTTTCCATGACAAGAACTGTAGATCCACCGAAGCTGCAGGTTTGAAAGAGGAAGAGACAAGAGCTTGCAGAACTAGTGTAAGATCCCAAGGAGGTGTTGGGTCTTTAATTGGTCGAAGCAAAAAGGTACCCTTCATAAAGGCTTTGCAAGCCTTGGAAGAAGCTAGACAAGCCATGTTGTCACCTACATGAAAGTTAGATATAGCTGCCAGTTGGATCTTGATTATAGAAGAAATAACACCTTGATGAAAAATGCTTGCCAAAAATTCTAGAACCACTGGAATTGAAGCAATAAAGGGATCTAGATCATGCGGAGATGCCCAAATAGAGAAATGTTTCCACTTGCTGGAATAAACCTTCCAGGTAGAAGACTTATGAGCTGCAACTAATAACTTTTTGACTGGAGAAGATAACCCAGGAGTCCTGACTATCATGAGAATTGGAGCAGCCAAGCAGTGAGCATCAGACTGAGCAGACTTGGGTGAGGAATCCCTGAGGGATGAGAGATGAGATCCAGAGCTGGAACTAATGGCCAGTCCAAAGAGGATACTCTATGAGAGACCACAGGGAAAGAAACAAGACTTGGTGAGGCCAGAATGGGGCAATAAGGATGACGGAACTCCTGAGCCTGAAAGCTTTCTGAAGGAATTTCGGGATCAGAGGGAGAGAAGGATAAGCATACAGAAGACCGGAGGGGCCAAGCAAGAACCAAAGAATCTCTGGGTGCTTCCCCCTGTTGGGGGTTCAGAGCGAAAAACTAGCTGCACTTCGCACTGGAAGGAGAGGCTAAGAAATTGCAGCACGGCTGACCCCACTTTAGAAATACCTGTTTCCCTACTGAAGGATTCAGAGACCACTCATAAGGCATCAGGATAGACCTGCTGAGCCTGTCTGCTAAAATGCTGGGCCTCCCTGGAATGTATATTGCCACCAAAAAGCAGCAGGTGGAGATAGCCCACTCCCACACTCTCATGACTTTGCCACATGGGTATAAGACCTGGTTCCCCCCTGCTTGCTGATGTACTAAACTACAGACATATTGTCTGTATGGATGGCAATCATCCCTAGGGGAAGATGGGCATGGAGAGCTTGCAGCGCTAGGAGCACTACCCTCATCTCCAGGACGTTGATATGCAACTGGGTTTTGTGGAGAGACCATGTGCCTTGGACTGTCCTTCCCAAGCAATGCCCCCCCCCACCCGAGTAGGGAGGCATCTGTGGTCACCATGGTTAAAGGGGCATGAAGAATAAAGGGGCAACCTTGAAGAAGATCCGGGGATCGAACCCACCACAGCAGAGAATCCCTGCATGTCTGAGATATGCGAATAGGGTGGGACAACGGGAGGTCTAGCAGGGACCACTGAACCACAAGGGTCCACAGAAGTACCCTCACGTGCAACCGGGCCGTGGACAAGAGGGTGATCATGGCCACCATGGACCCTAACGCCCATACGACCAATTCTGCTGTCGGCGACTGAGCTTGAAGTATACATAAAACATGTTGTTTTAGGGACTGGAGTCTGTGTGAAGTTAGAAATACCTTGGCTAGTACAGTGTACAACCAAGCTCCAATGAAGTCCAGAACTTAAACCGGAATCAGTAGGGATTTGTTGAGATTTATGGTTATGCCCAACTGGTGGGCTGTTTGGAGAAGGGAATCCATGGCTTGGCAAAGCTGAAGCCTGGAGGGGGCAGAAAGGAGCCAATCGTCCAGGTAAAGGAAGATCTGGAATCTCTGCAGCCACAGGTGAGCCGTATCCACTGCTATCACTTTGGTTAACACCTTGTGGACTGTGGTGAGATCAAAGGGAAGTGCTCTGAACTAGTAATGATTGGCCCCCAGCCGGTAGCAGAGGAACCTCAGAGAGTGTCTGCCCATTTTGATGTGGTAGCAGAAAGGGTAGGATAGATTGGAGAGTAACCATCTGGAATTTTGTCTTGGCAACCGACAGATTTAAGGTGGAAAGATCCAGAATGGGTCTTAAGGCCACCATTCCACACTGAACAGAAGAAGCTCTGCTTTATCATTTTTGATTGGCTCATATGTCAGTACACCAGCCAATCAAAATTACCGGTTGCTTGAGTTACGGATAACAGGGACTTTGCTGTATATTTACAAAAGAAATGCACAGATAACACTGTTTATAGGAAACACACCTGAATCACAGAAAACATGAAAGTTTTGTTAAGAAAAGTGGGAAGGAGGTTTTCTTTGCTGCAACAGAAGGGCAGAGAAAGAAGGGGGTAATATTCTTAATTAAAAAGGGCACAGAAATAAAGACTGATGGATACATGAAGGAATGGCATGGATGACATAGTCGTGACAGCTGCTGGCAGATTTTAAGACTATACTGGCTGCACTGTATATTCTATCAAAATTAATTTGACACAATATAAAGAATATTATGGGAGAAGTTATAGCTCGTCATCAAGGATGCAAGGTCATGGTCGTAGGAGGAAACTTTCTCTGCAGAGTCAAGATACCACAGAATACCAGCTGAGGGAAGATACTTACAGAAACATATGCAAGTATTTGGGCTTACTGACACACAAGACAGAATTAAGAGAAATTTATTAATTTTTATACATTTATTTTCATTTGTTAACCATCTAGGTTGACCAGTTGAAAGACCATTTTCAGACACAACCTGGCCAAACAGGCAAGACATTATATAAAAATCACAGTGTACAAACACATTACATCAATACACTATGTATAAAAAGTCATCATGTACAGGTAGTACCTTACAACAAGGAGAAACACTGCAATAAATACACTGCACATGCAGAAAAACTTCACAAAAAATTGTGCCATATAGTGTGAAAACATACTGATCACATTCATCACACAAACACACAACAGCATGTACCAACAAAAGTTTGCTTTGGTGGGGTGTGGATCAAGTCATATGGTTCAGCAAAGTTGGTCTATCTGCAATACATGTGGCATAGCTGAAAAGACTAATAACCAAGTATAGGAATACAGCAATTATTAATAATTACATATTTCGCCAGGATCCCTTTCACATTTTCTTTCTTCAGTGAGGCTTTTTACACCTATGTGTAAAGACGAAGATTAGTCACTGATCTAATGGTTTTGAAAAATGAATTCCAGCATGCTAGCACTATTTTACAAAAAGCACCTTGAGTGATGTTAAAATGGGAATCTTACTAGCTAAAGAGCTTCACTTCATTTGAGTGAGCAGGTCAGTTCTCTGATGTACACAAAGGGAGGGGGGCAGCAACTTTCAAACAGTATCTTGAAAATCAGAATAGCCAACAGGAAAGTGGATCAGGAGGCCACTGGTAACCATCTGCCTTTCTGTAGCACTGTACAATGATGCTCAATTGAGCTGACTAGGTATATGAATCTCAGTATTTTGTTTTCAGCTGCTTGAATCAAGGAAGCATTTTGGGCAGAGAGAGATGTAATGATGGGGAGAACATATTCCATTGCGGGTAGTAAAATATGAATAGCAAGAGTACACCTTGCTTATGGAATTAAACCAATGATATTTTTAAAACACAGTCTACTTGAGTTTGTGTGTGCATGAAAATTTAGGGATTGATCAATGGTGACCCCCCCCCCCCCTTTAGGTATTTCTGAGTAGTTGTTGCTGGAAGAAGGGAGGTTATAGAAGATCTACAATAATAGGTGAAGTGCCTCCATTTCTGCAAGGTTCCCAGTAGAACAGGGGCAGTTTTAACTGTGTTGATGGAAAGCTCATTTGGAACTAGCCAATTTCATATCAGCTCCAACTGCTGCTGTATTTTTTTCACAAAATATGGTGCCTGTGCAAGATTAAACAGAAAATGTATTGTGGCAAGGTCCAAACCATGAAAAACAAATCAGGAGATAGTGTCAGATCATGTACCTATACAAATTAAGTTTTGTAAGCAGTTAAAAGTACACTGTAATAAACCCAGGCATTTTCAAGTACTTCTTCTGGAAATAAAGCCATTTAATAACTGGCTAGATCAAATTTTAACCAAAATGTTATTAGATTTTAACCTAAGCAGTATAGAGCTTACAAAGGATTGGAACAACTTTAAATTGAAGACAATAAACGTTGACACAATGAAAGCAAATGAGATATGGAATATTGGTCACCATAGGTATCTAGAGGGGCATAAAATGCAAAGGATTTTACATAAGCAAAAAAGAATACATGGAAAGTGTTGTAGAGCAACTGAAAGAAGCTAGAATGTCTATTCAGAAGTACTTAGAAAATATGAATGAACAGCTAGTTTTGACAGTAACTCCATAACAAACATAATAGCTCAATATCTGAGGCAAAAAAAGGCTGAATGAATAACAAACTCAACAATGTGAATGGTAGAAGTGGACCCTGGAAAACGTCTAACAATCATGGTAAATTAAAAGTTAGGTACTCACCATAACTAGGCATCTGTGTAGTCCATGTTCATTCTTCCTCAATGTATGGATCTAGATCCGATCCTTGGATCAGACTCAGATGCATATTCCAGACTTCGGATCTGGCTCTTGAGCTCCTCCCTCTACCCACAGTGCACTATCCCCATTACCTCAGACAAAGTTTGTTGCTATAGAACTATATAGTTATACAGAGACAGGTATAGATGATAGAAAAAGGAAGGGCTCAAACCAGGAACTGTAGGTTCCAAATACAACCCTATAGGTCTCACCAGAAAAGATGGAGGGGGGATGGATGGGAGGGAAGTTGAGGAAGAATGAAAATGGACAACACAGGTGCCTAGTTATGGGGAGTATGTAACTTTTAAATCTGATTTTGTCCTTTTCATTCTTCCTCAAGATATGGGACAGAGCAGCTACACTGATCTTTGGAGGTTCATGGAAGGATATTCCAGACTACTGCCAAACCAAAGGTGGCTCCATTTCTATAAAAAAAATGTCCAGTTTGAATAAGTAACAAAGGTATAAGCATTGGACCGTGTAGCTGCAGTGCAATCATCAACAGATGCTCTTGATCAAAAAGCAGATGAAGTGGGCAAGGATCTGGTTGAATGAGCCTTGGAAGGTTTAGGTAAAGTCATGCCTTGTTGGCAATAAATCAAAGAAATGCAGTCTATAATCCACTTGACTTCAGAGACTAGATAAATCAGTCTTTGTGGTGACAAAGAAACAAAGACTTGATCTGACTTTCTAATTCATTTTGTTCTGTGAAGATACAAATGTAGCTGTGTACATCAAGCAGATGCAGCATGTACTCTCCTTTATTAGAAAAATTTGGAAAGACTGGTAAGTGAATGGCTTGGTTAATGTTATTTTCAGAAGCCATTTAAGGTGAAAAAGAAGGGTTTGTCCATAAGGTAACCCTATCTTTATGAAAAATGATGAAGGGTGTTTTTGAAGGAAGAGCCGGGAGTTCAGATATTCTCTTTGCAGAAGTAATGGCTACTAAGACTGTTTGCTATGAAAGAAATTTTAAAATCCGTTATAGCTTAAGGTTCATAAAGTTTCCGAGTTAGACCTTGTAGCACAACAGTTAGATCCCAAGGAGGTGGGGGGTTCTTTATTAGAGGTCTTAGACGAAAAATACCTTTCAGAAAAGCCTTGCATAATTTGGACGAAGACAATGAATAATTTATTTCACCCTGTGTAAAAATTAGAAATTGCTGCCAAATGAAGTTTAACTAGAGAAACTTGTTCCTAGAGTTACTAAAAATTGAAGAATCATAAAAACTGGAGCAGAAAGGATGAAGCTCATTATTTAAAGCCCAAAGGGAGAATCTTTTCCACCTGCTCTTGTATACGTTTTGGGTAGATTCTCTGAGAATCCAAAGTAAATGTCATGTACAGGGGAAGAGTGCCTGCTCTGTCTAACCATTACTGAAGTGGAGGAACCATGTGGTTAAGTTTGAAGGCCTGTATATTGGGATGTTGGATCCCTGACTGATGAGCGAGAATTGGCTCAAGTATCCATGGAGGACAACAAAGGTGAGGCTATAGGAAGGGGAACCATACTTGCCAAGGCCAGAAAGGGGCAATGAGGATTACTGAGCACTTCAGCTGACTTGTTTTCTGCAGAAATTTGGGAAATAATGGGAGAAGGGGATAAGCATAAAGGAGACCAGACAGCCAAGTGTAAACTAGAGCATCTCTAGATGACTCACCCTGAGGGAGTCAATAACAGCAAAGTACCTGCTGCAGATGCTGTTGTGGGGAGTCAAAGAGGTCGCAGCAAGGTTGGCCCCAACAATGGAATATCATTTCCACCACACATTGAGAAACAGATTGTGAGGCATCAAAATGGACCTGCTTACTCTGTCCACTAGTACATTGTTTTTTCTCCAGAATGTGCGCTGCAATTAGAAGGCAGTCTGATGAGATTGCCCATTCCCACACTCCAATGGCCCCTCTGCAGAGAGGATAAGATGGAGTTCCTCCTTGTCTGTTGATGTACCAGACTACAGACATGTTGTCGGTCTGAACTGCAATAGTCCCTAGAGGTAGAACATCTTGAAATGCCTGCAACGCAAGTAGGACTGCTCTCATCTCTAGAAGATTGGTATGCAAATTGGTCTCTTGGGGGAACCACATGTCTTGGACGGTTCTTCCCAAGAAATGCCTCCCCACCTCAGTGGCGAAGCATCCGTGGTCACTGTGGCCATTGAGGATGGTAGAACAAAAGTTTTGTCGCAGATAAATAATATCCAACAGGATCCACCAATGGATGTGTCATCTGCAGGTTGGAGTAAGCTTGATTGGAAAAGATAAGAGTTGATGCAGAATTGACCACTGAACAACTAGATCCCATTGGAGAACATGCATAAAGAAACATGCCAAAGGAAATAACATAATGGCTGCTGTCATAGAACATACTGCTTGAAGTACTGACTTTGCTGAAGGAGGTGGAGGTGAAAGGAGAAGATGAACCAGACTTCTGATAACTGAAATGTGTTGAGGAGATAGTGGTGCTACCTGTGTTGTCATATCCAGAAGTGTACCAATGAACTCCAGGCTCTGGACTAGTGTTAAGTTTGATTTGGCATAGTTGACTGTTATACCCACTGACTTGCAAATCTGGAGCATATAGTCCCTGGCATGCAGAAGGAGATGCCTGGAGGGGGTGGTAAGGAGCCAGTCATCTACATATGGAAACATTTGGAATCCTTTCAGTCTCAAGTGAGCTGCCACCACTGCCATACATTTCGTAAACACCCTGGGCTGTGGTGAGTCCAAAGGGCAAGGCTCTGAATTGGTAATGACTGACTCCCAGCCAAGAGCATAAGTGTCTTCGGGAGCATCTATTTTGATATAACAGTATGCGTCCTGAAGATATAATGAGCACATCCAAACGTCCTTGTGAAGAAATAGTAGGATGGACTGTACTATGGCCATTCACAACTTTGATTTCTTCACATACTGGTTCAAATTGCTTAGATCCCATGCTTTCTTAGGCACGAAAAAGTGTGAATAAGTTCAGAATCCTATTTGGTCTGGTGGGACCTTTTGGAGGACTCTTTTTAGTAGCTTGTGGATTTCTTGTGCTGTTGTCTTCCTTTGACTGGGTGGAACATAAGGAAGCTTCTTTCTTTCGGAGGGAGGGAATAGGAAAACATGGTATACAATAACCTCCAAATATTATTCTTAGCACCTATGAATCTTGTGTTATATCTGCCAGGCATCTGAGTGCATGGACACTCTTTCCTCGGCTGCCTCCCGAGGTGGACAGTTGGCCAGCACGTCAGGACTGCTGGAAGGGTCTGTCTGGAAAGAATCTCGGAAACCCTGATTCTGTGGGCCTCCTCTGCCTCTATGATGATGTCTTCCATTATAATTTCCTCCTCTGTCTCTGGACAAATTACCACCTCTCAGGTCTTGGAAATGACCCAGAGATTTTCAAAACTACGTCTTCCTAGTGCCTCTCTGATTTCTGGAAAACGTTCGTTGAGGGGTAGAAAACTTGACTCCTACAGCAGACAGCGTCTTTCCATCTTGTTCACTGTGGGTAAGCATCTCTTTTACTGAAGGCTCAAACAAGGAAGTGCCATCGAATGGAGCATTAATAAAGGTAGTCTTAAAAGATTCTGCAACGCTGAATAGTCACATGTAGGCATGTCTTCTTAAGGCAATGCCTGAACCAGCTGCGCATGAGGTTCCTTCTACTGTGCGAGAGAACAACCTCATGGATGCGTTTGATATGAATAAAAAAAGAGTGGCCAGTTGTGAGGATGTCTTTTGACATCCTCTGCAGACAAGGACTCACAAGTACTTGATAGCTCTTTGGTCAAATCTATCAAGTCTAGCAAAGTGTGCCAGGTAGTTTAATGACCTCAGGCCAAAGACTGCCGAAGCAAAGACTTGTTTCCAAATCTATCCAATGCTGTAGACTCCCTGTTTGGCAAATGGACAGAAGAGAACTGTTCTGCTAGCTCTTTCTTGGTGCCTGCTGCTGCCACCAGAGCATCAACTGGGGACCCTTTGCTCCAGTGAGGTCTGTCTGATGGCAGGGCTAAAAATTTATCCGGTCTTTGCAGGATCAGTTTGATAGAATCTGGTTCCTTCCAAGCCCAGCGGGAAACCCATACAAGAAGTTCATCCTCAGGGAGTGGGGGGGGGGTGTAGACAGGCCAGAATCAAAAGCCTCCAAAAATAAAGATTATTCTGGAGAGTGATTTGGGAAGATCAACCACATTTTTGTTTTAGGATCTCTAAAATATCTTCAAAAAAGATGTCATCTGGTGGTGATCTGGTAGACCCTTCATCAAAAATCTGTATCCTCCATGGGTGACTCCATTGGGGAGTCAGTGTATCTCCTTTTGCATGTTCTCTTCTGATGCACCTCCTCTGCGGGATGTTCAGGTAAGGTGTCAAAAGAGAGGGGACGTTCCTCTACTGGAATTGGATGGACACTTATTGGAACTGGCTGTCCCTGTGGAGTAGGTCTGATAGATTAAGAGCTCAGAAACAATGATGGAAACGTGATAGGATCCAAAAAATGAGAAGGCAGTTCTCTGAAGGGAGAGAGAAAGAGAGAAAGTCCTCTTCACCACCTCAAAAACTGAAAGACCCAGAGAATCTCTGACCTGCCCTCTTGGAGCCAAAACTCCTGACAAAGTTAGATCTCGACTGATCTCAGATCCAAGACTTGAGGAAGGAACCAGATCCAAACTGTCCAGAGCAGAGGCTCCGAAGAGAAAGGATGGCTCCAACAAAACTGGAACTGAACCTATCACCTCGTACCCAACACAGACACTTTGGCTCTGGGACCCATTCTAATCCAAGGGTACTAGAACAGAACTAGCCAAGGACATAGCAGGAGACGAAGAACCTTTTGTCAGCTCTGACACTGGACCTTTCGGGGATTCTGGATCCTGGGACTCACATCATAGGACAGATCGGAGAAGGAGATAGAATGGTACTAGATGTTGTTAGGTATATATTCTTGGATCCAACAGGGGACAGAGCGGGCAAGACCTCCATCTGGATCTGAGAACACTCACATCATCCTATCCAAATTCGCTTCCAATATACTCCTGGCAGACCTACAGGAGGTTGTGTATGGAGGCCTGGAGTGTTTCCTGGGAGTATGAAACAACTGAGCAGGCAGGGTGGGTGATACAGGTTGAATAAGAAATTCTGGCATACAACTCTGGTCAGAAGTACAAGGTTTTGGATCCAAGATGTAGGATCCAAAGGTGTTGTAGTAGGGGATGCTGAAACCACAATGGGATCCAAAGCCTTCAGATCAGAGGGTCAGATTTTCAGATCAGACTATGTTGGATTGAAAATTTTTCTTGTTTTGGTTGGAGGTTCGAAAGACCTTGGAAACTTCGGAGGAGAGCGTTTCTTATGCTCCAAAAGAGCAGCATTACTAGATTTTTTTTTTGGGGGGGGGGTTGAGCCCCAGAAGTAGTAGCAGGTAGCAAACCTTTTAAAATAAGTTTGCTATGCCGATCTGCCAAGGTCCTTGGAATAAAAGTAGAACAAACTTTACAAGCAGTGTCCAAGTGCCTCATCACCAAGGCAATACATGCATGCCTTGTGAGCATCTAAATTAGGTATTTTTTTGTGCCCACAAGAAGTGCATTTTTTTTAATCTGGTCAGCTTATCAGACATGGTTAAATTCCAGCAAGTAATTTCAGACAAAGAATTTTTTCTTTTTTGAGGGAGAGAAAAAGACCAGTAAAGGTTTACTACCAACAATGGTAGAATAAAGAAAATAAGCTATAAGCTAGGAAGGGCAAATAACAGATAAAAGAAAATGCCAACAAGGTATGCAGAAATATTATATAAAATGGTAAGAAAAAACAAGGGAAACTGAGAAATGCGCCTAATGACTTTTGAAAAACTAAGAGGGAGACTAGCTAAAGTTAGAAAAATATCTTCTAAGAACACAATTTTTTCAAAACTCATGAACAGCCACTATGACAACTCGAGAGATGAACGTATGTCTGTTCGCGATGGCGGCAAATGAGATCTGAGGTAATGAGGATAGAATAGTGCATTATGGGTAGAGGGAGGAGCTCAAGAGCTGAATCTGAAGTCTGGAATATGTGGCCAAGTCAGATCAGAGGATTGGATCCTAACACATATGTTGAGAAAGAATGAAAAGATCATCATCAGATTTACTGTTATGCTACACGAACATAATGTTGAGGATAACAGTAACACACAAAAAATAACACGTCACATATGTGCAACTTTCTCTGTTATTAGAAAAAGGGGCATTAACATAAAAAAATAAAGGAAAATTAAAGCAATGAAAAAAAAAGAATGCAGGAAAACCCTAAGTGGGGATGTAATTCCAAAAGAAGTCTGGGAAAAGAAGGAACACAAGATAATAAAATTCTGGCTAGTACTTTTTAGCAATATCTTTCTGGATGTCCCCTTGTTTTGGAAATGAGAAGTGGTAATACCCAAGGAGGAGAAAAATACCCTGATTTTGGGTTATGCAGATCTACTTCTACTCTGAACCAGGCCTACAAAGTGTTTATGAAGATTTTAGTTTCTATAAGGGAGCAACTATATGACAATATTAATGGAGTTGTTATGATTAAAAATGATTCACTGGGCAATAACAAAACAGTATTACATCGTTTGGATGGCACAAAACCATTTGTGAGTGACATGGGAATTTATGAAGAGATTGCTTGATGCATCTGGGCTTTCACAAACATGGACAACATTAACATTTAACAACTGCTCAGCAGCTCAAGCTATAGTGAAGGGAGGTAGTGAACTCTCTAAAGCACTGAACTTTAGACCAGGAGCTGTCCACTCTCACCATTACTCTGTTTTATATTTAGAGACTTTGGGCAAGGACATAAGACATTTAAACACACCTGAATGTAAATGTAAAAACACAGAGAATATATATTTTTTCAACACATGGCATAATATTGCATTACCAACCCAGAACACAATATGAAAATTATGTTAAATATACTACTAAAGAATTGGAGTTAAACAGCATATGAAATAAATGAAGAGTAAAAAGTACAGCTGTGTCAGTTACCTATGGTTAAGTGTAAGTACTAGGTTAACTGCCCTTGTGAGTAGCCAATTACCCCATTTGAGAATCAAACCCTGCACCTTGTGTCTAAGGTAAATACTTCAACCATTATGCCAACTTCCCACCAAATCAATTCACTGAAAACATTTTACACAACAAATATACCATAAAACACCTATTTTTGTATACACGTGTGTGTGTGTATATATATATATATATATATATATATATATATATATATATATATATAAACAGTAGATGTTCGAATTCCTCACTGCTACAGTAGTCTTCAGCCTGTATGGGTTGTGTCTTGCCCCAAGACAACCATCCAGATTCTAAAACCCCCTAGCTCCCTCTCTCACATCAACTCTGACTGCTAACTGGTCAACCCTGTGGAGGTAAAATCAGCATTAACAGTGGAGCATTGTCAGGACAATCTTTTAAAAAGTTAAGATGTAGCATACTCATTCTGAAATAAATGGATGAAGAAATAACCACCAAACTATTTCCCAATAAAAACTATATATACAACAGGAGGGCAAAGAAGGTCGGTGTAGCAACTGGACAGTGAGGAATTCAACATCTACTGTGAAGGGCAAGTGCAACATACACAACTGTACTACATTAATCATTCCCACTGCTGCAGTGGGCTTTAGGCTATGCGCATAGACTACCAAGTCCAATCCAATCTGGGAGGATGAAGGTTATGAATTAATGAGTCCTGGGTGAATGGTCCTAGCAAATTCAGTCCTGAACCTAGCAAAAGAATCTAGTTTGAAATGCATTGTAAAGGCAAGCACAAAAGGCCATATATAAATGCCTGTTGCAAACTTCTAGATTCCACCCCTTTCCAATAAGCTTTCAAAGACTACAAGGCCCAAATACAATGTGCCTCAATACTACTTGGAACTGGTTTAGTATGAAGTGTATAACAGAAGGCCTTACCCTATGACAGCGAACTAGAAATAGTACATTTTGACATGTTGAGACTAAGAATGCACAGTCCAAAAGAAAGATTATCAGCATTTCTACATGACTTACATCACACATTATACCCAAGTTCACTATGCATGTCCAGAGTATGTACAATCCTTTCTCCTTGGTTCCGAAGGTCAGCATAGAACACTGGCCCTATTCTAGTAAATTCTGAAATAATACACTCCTCCTCCAATACACGAACGCAAAATTTCAAGAACTCCACCACAACAAGGGTCAAGCACTCCTGCAGTACTGTGAAAAATATTCTTTAATACATACAAGGTTAAGCGCTTTCACCCACTAAATATAGGCTTCATCAGAACACTTACGCAAGATCTATGATCCATTTAAATACTACTTTAGGAGCCAAAATCACGAATTGAAACATTTTCTCTTAAAGTGATAATATATAATATATACTTCACATTAAATATCAAATAAATTGTGTTGTACCACATAACAAGATAAAAATAAAATGAGAAGTTATGTACCTACCATAACGTTCCATGTTAGTTGTCTTCTATCGCCTTCTTTCTTGCTTGATGGGTTCGGAGCCGGGCACTTTGCTAAGCTCGAGAGTCACTTTTACCAGCTCGAGGCAGCCCCATATCCCATGATGCAAGGCGGTAAGTACCCGGATCTCGTTTGTTGTCTATAGGCAATAACACCTAGCATAAAAAACTTCCAAAGGAAGAAAGGAGGAGAGAAAAGGCCTGAAGGATGGTTGGAGGACCAGCACTGTATGGTCTTCAGAAGTATACTTCCATGTAGAGAGAAAGGTCTGTCCAGGCCAGGGGGAAGGAGGGAGGGTCGCAAGAAAGAAGGCGAGAGAAGACAACTAACATGGAACGTTATGGTAGGTACATAACTTCTCAATGTTAAGTTGTCAATCTCGCCTTCATTCTTGCTTGATGGGACCGCGTCCCTAGCACCTCTATCCTGGGTGGCTCAATGGAACAGACTCTTGAGAACTGTAGAGCCAAAACTGGCTCTGTCCCTGGAGGCCAAATCCAATTTGTAGTGGGAAACAAAGGTATGAGGAGTGGCCCAAGTGGCTGCTGCACAAATAGTGTCTAATGGAAGTCTAGCTTGAAAAGCTGTGGAAGTGGCTAAGCTTCTGGTTGAATGCGCTTTAGGTTTCGAGCACAGCTGTTTTCCCCTGAGCTGATAAATTTCAGAGATGACAGAAGAAAGCCATCTAGATAAGGTCACTTTTGAGACAGGAAGGCCTTTCTTGTTATCAGCATAAGAAACAAAGAGCTGATCGGATTTCCTGAATTGTTTTGTTCTGTCCAAATAATATCTGAGTTGGCGGTGAACATCAAGATAATGCAATTTTTGTTCCGATCTGTTTGAGTAGTTTGGGAAAAATACAGGGAGATCAATAGCCTGATTCAAATTAGTCTTTGAGGCGACCTTAGGCAAAAAGGTCGGATTAGTTCTCAATGATACTCTGTCTTTGTGGAAGACTAAATAGGGGGGGGCGAACAGATAGAGCATGAAGTTCAGACACCCTCCTAGCCGATGTAATAGCAACCAGGAATAAAGTTTTCCATGAAAGAAATTTCAGGGAACATGAAACAGCTGGCTTGAAGGGAGGAAGAATCAAGGATGTCAGCACTAAATTTAAGTCCCATTGAGGAGGAGGACTCCTGATTGGAGGCTTCAGGAGAAAAATTCCTTTTAAGAAGGCTCTACAAAGCCTGTGGGACATAATGTTGTGGTCTGCGAACCCGACATGAAAGTTAGAGATAGCAGCCAACTGAACTTTGACCGTGGAAGAAGAGGAGCCCGCGTGAAAGATTTCCGCTAAGAAGTCCAAAACTGCTTGTACTGGAGCAGTAAAGGGATCAATATTTTTAGCTTTTGCCCAACAAGAAAAGCGTTTCCATTTGCTAGTATAAATCCTCCTAGTGGAGGATTTTAGGGAAGCTACTATGATGTCTCTAACAGGATTAGAGATCATAGGAAGCCTGGCTAAGGACGGAAGTGGAGCAACCATGCTGTGAGGTTGAGAGAAAGGATAGACCGGTGCAGCTGACCCGATTGGTGAATCAGAAGATCTGGCACTGGGTCCAGATGCCACGGCTGCACCAAAAGGTGACAATGGAGGAACGGAAACCAAATTTGTCGAGGCCAATAAGGAGCAATGAGAATCATTTTGGCTCTCAAAACGGTGGCTTTCTGGATTACTTGTGGAATCAGCGGAAAGGGAGGAAAGGCATAAAGAAGTCCCTGGGGCCAATTCTGGGACAGAGCGTCTCTGGGGGGATGGCCTGGCAGTGGGAGGAGAGAGAAGAAGTCTGGGCATTTGCTGTTTTGGGGAGTAGCAAAAAGATCGCAACATGGGCGGCCCCATTCTAGAAAAATCTCCTCCACTATAGATTGTTTGAGAGACCACTCGTGAGGCATGAGAATAGCTCTGCTCAATCTGTCCGCTAAAATGTTGGTTTTCCCAGGGATATGCGTTGCTACCAGAAACCGATGAGAGGAGATCGCCCATTGCCAAAGTCTGAGCGCTTCTCGACACAAGGGTAGGACTTGGTTCCGCCCTGTTTGTTGATATACCATACTACAGACATGTTGTCTGTGTGGACTGCAATTGTCCCCAAGGGAAGAAAGTCGTTGAGGGCTTGCAACGTTAAAAGCACTGCTCTCATCTCTAGGACATTTATGTGCAGATGGTATTCGAACGGTTGCCACGTCCCATGAACCATCCTGCCCTGATAATGACCCCCCCACCCGATCAGGGAGGCGTCCGTAGTGACAGTGGCTACCGGGCTGGGGTACAAAGGGTCTGCCTTGGTGAGTCTGGGGAGAAGTAATCCACCATGAAAGATGATTCTTGCAAATCTGTGTCACCAGTATTTGGTGACACATCGGAAGTTGTTGGTAAGACCACTGAGTGAACAACATCCACTGAAGCAGGCACATATAGAAGCGGGCCAGGGGAAGAAGGGTAATGGCCGCAGCCATGAGGCCCAACACCTTTAGAACCATTCTGGCCTGTACTTTCTTGCTGGCTAGAATGATCCTCACGTGACTTTGAATGTCTGAGATTCTTTGATCTGTGAGGGTAGCTGACATCCAAACAGTGTTTAAGTTTGCGCCTATGAAAGTAATAGACTGGCAGGGCAATAAGGAGGATTTTTCGTAGTTGATCGAAATTCCCAATTGAGTGCAAAGATTAATTGTGTAATCCCTGGCTTGAAGAAGTTGATGCCTGGTGGTGGCTGAAAGGAGCCAGTCGTCTAGATACGGAAACACCTAGAATCCTTGACGTCTCAGGTGAGCCGTGACCACTGCCATACATTTGGTGAACACTCTGGGGGCTGTAGTGAGACCAAAGGGCAGGGCTCTGAATTGGAAGTGACTGGACCCCAGCCGAAAGTGGAGAAACCTTCTGGAGCGCCTGTGAATTTTTATGTGATAGTACGCATCCTGAAGATCTATTGAGCACATCCAGTTGTCCTTCTCAAGGAAGGGCAGAATTGACTGAAGTGTGACCATTCGGAATCTTGTCTTTCTCACAGACTTGTTGAGTCTGCTGAGATCCAATATTGGTCTCCAGTCTCCCGTCTTTTTGGGGACCAAAAAGAACCTTGAGTAGATTCCGGGCTCTGAATGGTCTGTTGTAACTGGCTGAATGGCTCTTTTTTGTAGAAGTTTGAATACTTCTAACTTTGCAATTTCCCTTAGACCGGGTGGTACATCTGGAAGGGAATTTGAGTGAGAAAAAGGACTTTCCTCGAAAGGAATTTTGTAACCCTCGGATATGATCGCCTGTACCCATCTGTCTTGAGTGGGGGAACGCCAGGCTTCTGGGTACAGCGATAGTCTTCCTCCGGCTGCCTCCAAGGATGGACAGTCGGGCAACATCTCAGGGATGCTGAAAGGGCTTGTCAGAGAGAGGCTCTCTGCTTCCTGGTTTTGTGGACCCCTCTGCCTCTAGAGCGTCTGTTATTGTTACCCCTCTGCCTCTAGGGGTAAACTGACCACGTATCCGTGTGACTCCTTGGGATTTATGGAACCACATTTTGCCACCCTTCTGTCCTTTAGGGTAAGGTCTAGAAGGGGTGGAAAAACGGACCCCTACGGCAGAAAGAGTCTTGCCATCCTGCTCACACCTGGTCAATGTTTCCTTCACTTGAGGGCCAAACAAAGCTGACCCATCAAAGGGAGAGTTTGTGAAGGACGCCTTAAAGGGATCTGCAAAATTACAGAGCCGCATCCAGGCTTGGCGTCTAAGAGCCACACCTGTACCTGTGGCCCTACTTGCTCCATCTGCTGCATATGATATCAGTCGCATGGAGGAGTTAGCAATAGAATTAAGGGTTCCTAGCTGCGAAGCAATTTTTTCTTGAGCCCCTGCAGCTGTGGGATCCTGTAGTACTTCACCTAGCTCCTTAAGGATGTCCCTTTGGAGTCTGGTGAAGTGACATAAGTAGTTCAGTGAGAGCATAGCAAAGGTCGCTGAAGAAAACATCCGCTTGCCATACCTATCCATGGTCCTAGAGTCCTTATTAGGAGGATGGACAGGTACGGAAGGATCTGCAAGTTCCTTCTTAGTGGCAGCCGCCACCACCATGGCATCAGCAGGGACACCTTTCGTAAGGAATTGCTTGTCCGAAGGGGCAGTAATAAATTTAGAAGGCCTCCTAGGAACTGGCTCTAGAGTCAGGAGCAGCCCACGCCTTTCGAGCAATAACCTGCATAAGGGGGTCGAAAGGCGGAGACACCCAGGAGGTGGAGGGCCGAGATCCAAACGCCTCCAGGTATACCGACTCATCCTCAGAGGGATTATTGGAGGGCCAGTTTCCCCTCTGTTTAAGGAGTTCTAAGATGTCTGAAAAGGAGACATCCTCAGAGGGGGATCTTGGGTATCCCTCCGACTCATCTAAGTCGGTATCTGAAGTGATAGACTCGGGGGAGTCTACGTGTTTCCTCTTACAAGTCCTCTTGCGCGGAGGATCCCCTGACTGATCAGGAGAATCCTCGGAAGAGGGGGTTCTTCCCAGTGGGGAAACCTGAGGCGGAGGATCTCTGGGTCCGGGAGCAAGAGAGATGGCAGAGATATCGACAGGCACCATAGAGGGAGGAGCTAAGGGAACAGACTGCTGGCTGAGTCCAGTGGCCAGCACACTCTTCATCACCTCAAGGCTCCCTCCCAGGGAGGTCCGAGAGAACCCGTTCCGAAGAAACCTGAACTCCAGGGCCCACTGAAAGGGAAGGCTCCGAGGCAGATGTCGGAGCCGAGCTCACCAAGGCCGAGGCTCCAAGGGGAAGAGTGGGGTCGGACAAGGGTCCGATGCCACTCACCCCCTCGGAGGAGACCAGGGAAGCCCGACCACCGAATCCCTCTAAGGAAGGTCTCGAAGAGGAGATAAGAGTAGAGGCTGAAGGAGCAGAAGGGGGGGGGGTATCTGTCCCTCAGCCATAGCAGAAACTATTCCCGAAGACTCCAGCTCCAAACTCTGAGGTAGAGTCGAAGGAGGAACTGCAAGGGGGTGTGGACTAATAGTCGTCTGTTGAGACTGACTATGTAGCATCTGGGCCAGTGCCTGTGATTTTAATAATCTACTGACCACCCTCTCTAAATCATGGTCAGAAAGCCTGGATGACCTAGATGATCGGCTCAGATGGCTCCGTTCCGAGAGGAGAGGTGAGGCCGGAGTCGAGAGTATCGGTTCCAAGGAAGGGGACCTGGACCTCTTCCTCGAAGGAACCATCGGAGCCGACGAGCCCATGGATGCAGTCGGAGCCGAAGACTTTTCGGCACCGACAGAAGGTCTCGATGCATCGGCTCCGGCCGGAGCCGATACAGACATAAAGGTAAGGGTGTCGGAGCCGGTCGGCGCCGACACCGAAGCCTGAGCCACATGGTGGTCGGAACCGATCGGAGCCGACACCGATGTGACCGAACCAGTATCGGCACCGATAGCCATCGGTGCCGAAGGTTTGTGCAAACCAGGATCGGCTCCAGCCGGGGCTGATCTTGACTCTGAAAGAGTCGGAACCGAGGCCGCAGGCTTAGACACAGAAGCCTGGGCCTTGGAAGACTTGGAAGTCTTACTCGGAGCCGACTTAGCCGGAGAGCCCTCCGGTTTAAGTAGGCCCCTTAAAATCAATTTGTTTCTCCTCTCCTGCAGGACTCTCTGGCTAAAGGAATGACAAATTGCACAGGAGTCCTGCAGGTGGAGAGGTCCCAGGCAGTATAGGCAAGAAGTGTGACCGTCTGTCAGAGACATCTTCTGACAGCACGAGTCACACTTCTTAAAGCCTGAGACCCTTTCCCTGGACATGGTTGCAAAAACACACACAACACAGTCCCAAGAACCAGTTATCCCAAAAAATAATAAGATAACTAACCTCTCACACACACACACACACACACCTAACAAGGGGGGGGGAGGGGAGAAGGCCTGACTAAAAAGATTAAGGAGTGAGGGATTTTCTAGTCAGAAAGGGACTTAATCTAAACTAAAAACGTTAAATATAAAGTTTTAAAGTAAAATAGGGGCAAAAATAGTATTATTTTAAACACTTTAGACCTTCAGCTGG